>NC_043959.1:20344955-20467455 GCF_902148855.1 Sphaeramia orbicularis | reverse complement strand
TTATTATAAAAAAAAATGTTTGTTGATGTTAATATTTTCATAATTTAATGTTTGGTTTTTTGCACAAAAACAAGAACACACATTTTGAGTTGTAATTATTCATAAGCATTATGTAATAATATTTTCACATTAAACCAAGACGACAATTTAGTCATTATTTATAGATTATTATATTATTATTTGACTTGATTTTGGTCTGTATGTGGAACCTTAACTAAAACCAGTTCGATATCCTTGACGGTTAATATCTTCAGTGTAATTTTTGCAGTTTGCAAATTCATCCACGGGCCGGATTGTAACCTTTGGTGGGCCGGTTTTGGCCCACAAGCCGTATGTTTGACACCCCTGGAACAGAAATAAAGCTGTGGCCTTTTTTTAATTTATCTGTGAGGGAACAGAACATACACAGGTGTCATAATCTCAAACATATGGGCCGTGGACCAAAACCAGTCAGCAATAAGGACGCATTATTAGACCCTAAAATAGTGCTGTTTCTGGTTTTCATGTTACTTCCACATCACGCCACCCTTTACATATGTGAACTTATGCTTCACCTGCCCCCCCACCCACATCTTCCCACTCCGAAAAACTGAAAAGACCCCCTTAGATGATTTTAACCTAGTGTTACTTTTCCAGCAGTTCCCAAATTAATTTTTCTCTCTATTTAACCTTTTTTAAGCAATTTATCACCATTATTATAATATTGTCCTTTGTTTTTAGTGTTTCTCCAATAAAAAACTAGTATTTTCCCAAATTTAATTCACTGATCATGTAGATGTTCATAAAACCTCAGATTATAGTTCATTGTCATAATATCAGAAACAGAGAAAAAAATAAGAAAATGTGACTTTTTCAACAAAATCTCTCATTAACTGAACATAAACCCAGTGTGTCCATCCACTGTCACTGATCCGACTCCTTTTTTACTGGTTTTACTGGTGAATTAATGTTGTAGAAGATGACGGTGTTTCCACGGTAACTACTGAGCCTCTGAATGTCCAAATGGGTCATATCTGATGACCATGAAAAGATGATAAACTGTATTTTACACCAATTATTTACATGGATTGATAGGATTAGTGGATCAGAAGTTATTAGACATTTAAAATTGGTAGATGATTTTGGTCTCCAGTGGTTGTTTGGGTCTTTATGAGTTAAATATATAAAACCTCCCTGTCATGAAAACTGATGATATAAAGTTGGACTTTTTTTGCAGTTATAAGTGTCCTGTCAGCTGTTTTATAGACGTCTCCCTTATCTTTGTGCTCCGTGGGGAAAATGCTTTGGGCTCTGAGGGACTTTTTTATTTTACTGCAGTAAAGTGGGATGGAAATTAGTGACAGCTCTGAGCGTTGGTGCTGTATCCAGTTATCCGACTACATCCATGGTTTACACCCAGAGACTGCACTCTCCAGGCTTTAATTAAATCATCTTTGTCAAAAACCAACCAAAGTGTACACTATATGGACAAAAGTATGTGGACACATTTAATTCAGGTGTTTCTTTTCTAACAGGGGTCTGGAATACAAAAACAATAATGACTAATGTTATAATATAGCTTTATATTGGGAGAAATATCATTGCATTTCATTGGTTAGTTTGGTTTAAATTGTTATCTTTCTTTTGAGATGGTTTTTACTTAATTTTTCACATTAATGTTTTGCTTTTTTTTTATCCGTGACTATGATTTTAAATGTTCTACCTCTACATTTTAAAAAATATTTTTCCTGCTTTGACTGTAAATAATAATTTCTACCACAACTAACCATCTACTTTCTTCACATCTCACTGAGGAAGAAAAATCTAACATTAAAATTTAAGGAAATATATATATATATATTTTTTTAATCTCAAATCATCATGAACAGGACATCTTACAGCTGTAGACATAATGTGTCCCAATATTTCTGTCCATATAGTTTGCAAACATCAAATTAAAAACCAAAGATAATCTAAACCAAACTAACCAATGCAATGATATCCATCCCATAATATAAAACTATATTCTCACATTAGTCATTATTGTTTTGTATCCCAGACTTTGTTCGAAAAGAAACACCTGAATTCAACATGTCCACATACTTTTGTCCACATAGTGTAACTGCTGTTGTTATCTGTGTTGTTACCACAGATAAGAGGCTGAATTGCACCTACTACCTTCATGATGTAAACTTTTCTTTGACCTACTTTAATCATTTCCTGAGGGGGGGTTGTTCTCTGTTGCTGTTTCTACTTGTGTTTGGACTGAAAGGTCAAGTCAAACTGATGACTACATTACCCACGAGGCCGTTCTGCAGTCTTTCTTTACATGCATTTACATTCCCAAGGTACATGTTTACATGTGATTTATCTTCATTGGATGTGAATGTGTTTAACACAGGGGTGTCAAACATACGGCCCCTGGGCAAAAACTGGAGCGCCTAAGGGTCCAATCCAGCCTGTGGGATGAATATATGAAATGATCAAATTACACTGAAGTTATTAATCACAATCATCATATTTGTTGTTGTTTTTAACTGTACAGCTTTTTATGTTTTAATCTATTCTTGTATTTTATTTTTTTATTCTGGTTTTAGTTTCATTAGCTATTCTTCTCAATCAGTCAATCAATCAATCAATCAACTTTTATTTATATAGCGCCAAATCATAACAAAAGTTATCTCATGACACTTTACATATAGAGTTGGTCAAAACCAGCACTCTAAGCTGTATTTTAATTTATTTATTTTTAATCTATTCTTGTATTTTACTCTGTTATTTTGGTTATTATGTATGCTTCTGTACAGCACTTTGGTCCACTGTGGTTGTTTTAAAGTGCTTTACAAATAAAGTTGGATTGGATTGGAATCATTTTAGTTAAGGTCCACATTCAGCCCAATTCAATCTCAAGTGGGTCAGACCAATAAAATATTATCATAATAACCTAGAAATACTGATGACTCCAAATGTATCTCGTGTTTAAGTCTAAAAAAAGTTAAATTCCATAAAAAATGTTTATATTTACAAACTATGATTTCACAACAAACGTGAATAACCTGAACAAATATGAACAACATGAAATGTCTTAACAAAAACAAAAGTGGAATTTAGTGGAATATTCTGCCTGATACTAAATGTTTGGTGTATTTTTAGATCTAGTGTGATCTATAAGTTGTAATGCAAATGTGTAAATGATAAACTGAGGCAGAATATTGTTAAAATTTCACTTATTTTTCTGAATAAGGTTCAGTTTGATCATGTTATTCACATTTTTTAAAGGATAGTTTACAGATGTAAATATTTTCATAATGTAATTTTACTTTTTTCATTCTCAAACCAAGAGAAAAGTTTGGAGTTGACATTATTTATAGGTCATTATTTAAGATTGCTTTTAATGTTTAACTGTTTTACATTCATATACCTGCCATTTGCACCTGCTTTTTAATCTGTTTTCAATGTGTTTGGTTTTTGTTTTTATCTGTCGTATGTAAAGTGTCTTTGAGTGCCATGAAAAGCGCTATACAAATAATAATAATAATAATAATAATAATAATAATAATAATAATAATAATAATAATAATAATTATTATTATTATTATTATTATTATTATTATTATTATTATTTATTTATTTATTTTATTTTATTTTATTTATTTTTTTTACTCATTTGGCCCACTTCAGATCATATTGAGCTGAATGTGGAACCTGAACTAAAATGAGTTTGATACCTGTGGTTTAACCCTTGTGTGGTGTTTATATTTTTGTAATTCAAGCCAACGTGTGTGGGTGTGGTGGACCCGCTGCATTAGTGGGTTTTTAATTCAACATAATCAAACAATTTAACTTAAAATACTCAACAGATGTTTACTTCATCAAAATTATAAGCAATATAAAAAGCATATATGTTTAATATTTACTTGCTAGATCGCATTTATGAATTAAAGTGCTACACGTTATTAGTTTGTTTTTTAATAAAATGTAATATAACCATGATATGAGAGGAAAAAATTCCTTTAAAATAATTACTTATCATTCTTCTTTAAAAAAAAAAAAAAAAAAAAAAGAAAAGAAAACCGGTCCCACAGACCCAAACACCACACAAGGATTAACATATGAAACTCAGTTATGGATTTTGTCTTTTTTCTTGCTCTGCTTGGCCCCACCCCCTTTTCATTCACCCCCATACAGTCTAATGGGGGGCAGACAGATGAGTGGAGGTCTCAGGGGGTCTTGGATTACACATCCTGCTCCTTTATGCCCCCGCTTGGATCAGACTGGGGCCGTGGATAAGCTCTGGTGAATCCATGACACCTTGGTTCTGTATTGTAAACCAATCTGAGGTCTGCGCTGACACCTAATGAAATGCTAATTCACCAGTGCCAACACCGTGGTCATCCTGGGACTGATAAGCAGATTACAGCTCTCTCTTTCACACGACACATCCATTAAACACTCATTTCCGCCGTGCCATTCACTCCGACCGGCCAGTGTTTATCTACCAGTGGAAGGTATTGGGTTTACGGGATAATTTAGTCAAGTGAAGCCTGGGATCATTTGATTTTCAATCATGGTGGGACCAGCCAGCCCACTGTCTGCCTGCTCTGAATGTGAGGCGAATTTAAATAGAAAATCCAGACGTTTTAAATGTTTAATGTGTGGGGAATTCCCTGTAAGACGCACCTTAACCTTATTATACAGTTAACCAGTTCAGTTCCATCGAAAACCCTCATGCTTCTGTCAAATAAAGAACGTTAACATTAAAAAAATGGCTGTTGGTTTATGTTCACGCTGGTAGAAAACAGCTGTTAATGATCGAATTTAGTCACTTCAAACAATATCCTTCACTGTCATTTGTTCATTTATTCATTTAATCACTTTTAATACAGAGTTGATGTTGTTTGAGGTGTTTTTGTTCACATTAACTAACACTTCACTGCTACTTTGGTGGAAATGACAGAAAAACTGGGTGAAACTAGTCTGATTTTTATGTTTTATTCTGTATTTTTTGCATTATGTGCTCTTAATTTTTCTATGGCTTTCATATATCACTTTTAATGTATTTTTGCTCTCGTATAACGTCTATTTTTGTGTCTATATGGCACTATGTAACTAAATTTTGCCTCAATTTTCACTTATTCACAACAGAAACTCGTGTAAACATCAAGGCAAGACATTTAACTTCATGTTGGAAAGTCATGAGGTTTTTATAACTGTATTATACACTGCAAAAATCTAAATCTTACCAAGTGCATTTTTCTCATTTCTATTCACAATATCTCATCACACTTACAATAAGACATAATCACCTAAAGAGTAACTTTTCAGAGAGATATAAGAACTTATTTTTCACAGAGTCTGAAAAAGATAAGCGTATAATTGGCTATTCACTTATTCCATTGGCAGATTTTTTGCTTGAAGTATGAAAAAAAAAAAATCTTGAATTAAGCAAAAAATCTGCCAATGGAACAAGTGAAAATTATCTTGGTAAGATTTCTTGAAATGAGATTTTCAAGATCTATTGTCTAAAAGTAAGTTTTTATAGCTCACTGAAAAGTTACTCTTTAGGTGATTATGTACAGTTCTAACTCATTGGGCTGAATCGTGGATGTATATTTATAAATATACAATGAGTTAAAACTGTTTTGCATGCATTTATGTAACAAATAAGATTATTTATTTATTTATTTACAAATTTTAAAGGTTGAGTAGAAAAAGTTAAAGAAAGTTATATTCAGCTTATACTTCCTCCCACTCCTTTTCAAATGTGCAAATGAAGTCATGTATATGTATAAGTTTTGTTTTTTTGTTTTCTTCTATGACTTCTTACTACCTGCTTTATTTATAAGGACTAAGTAAGATTTTGTCTTGCTGCATATTCGAAATTAACTAAAAACATGCTAACAAACTGCTGCTCATTGCAGTGCCTCATATTTGACTCTTTTCTTATTTATTCCTTTTCTTCCGATGATGAACTGAGTAATGTTGGTTTTAGAGTTAATGGTTATATAGATTAGAGACACTGAATATACAGGAAATAAAGCTACATTTTGTGGAGGTAAATTCTACCCATCTTATAGCCTTACTCTCTATTTGCAGTCACTGTAATGGTCTAATGACAGACAGTGTCAAAGTTTAATGTAAAAATATACTGAAGCTAATTTCCTTTGGTTAAACCCATTGTGTTAATGTATCATAAAAGATAAAATCTCATATTATGTCAAGTTTAGACTGAAAATTACATAATTAACCAAATGACATTAATGAAAACAGTCATAAACATGTTCATGACTCGTCTCATGAAACTCTGTTGCTTTGAAAAGGTTGCAAAAAAATAATAGTCTGCAAAAAAAAGGTGATGTCCAGACTTTGAATTCTATCTTAATACCAAATAAATTCATATACAAACCTATTCAAAGTCTATACATCATATTTACTAGTGCATGCTATTCATTTTCTTTTGCAGGCTCTGTCTGATTAAAGGCAGGAGTTTAAATGCTGCCAGCTGTTGTAGTTGCACATGCTGACCAGAGGGTGGGGCTGTTGTCTTTCTGTGCAGAGCAGCCGGTGTGGGGCAGGTCAATGCAAACAGAATAGGTGACGGGCAACATGCAAAAACCACGTCTGAAATCCAATTACAAGGTTCATCATCACATAATAGGACGTCACATGCTAAAGAAAAAAGGGAGAATGCAAGAAGATTTGAGAACCAAACGGCAAAACTGAGGCAGGATTTAGTCGAACTGAGAGAGCAAATTCCAGCCAAGGATACGGTGTATGTTAATTATTAATGTCACGTTACATGGGGGATGTGCTTGTCAAGCAAACTGACGCAGACACAGCTACTCAAGGGTTATCTAAAGGTCTCTCACAGCCCATTTAGCCCATTTCACCAAATGAGGCTCAGTGAGGGCAGAAAGAAAAAGGGCCCCGGAGCTCAACACTAGCACTCATGCATATTAGATAGAGATCGTAGTAGAGATTGCCCTTAATCACGGACAATGGAGAAAAAAATTACAGAATAATGTTATCCTTGATTACAGGCAATTTCTACCATCTTATTTCCAGGAACAGGATGGGGGTGTGAGGCAAGGTTGGGGTGTGTGTGTGGGGGTAGGGGGGGTGGAGGGGGCAGAAAAGCAGAATCAGCTGACCTAGAGGTCTTTTTCTGACCAAGGGAAAACTTGAGTAGTTTACTCTGAGAGCCATCCCTAGAGGAGAAGAGAAGAAAAGAGAAATATGGAAGAGGACAGAGAGACAGAGGTCAGGTTTAACGGTTATAAATGACTGGAAGTGAGAACAGGAAGATAGAGATGACAATATGATGGATTAGAAAAACAGAGGAAGCAAGGGAGTCCAGAGTGTAACAGCAAAAAAAAAAAAAAATTAAATTAAATTTAAAAAAAAATAGGACCCATGGCCCTGTATCTCACTGGCATGTTCTGCTAAGAATCATTAACTAGTTGAATTTGTGAAGTTGTCAGGTTCTGAAATCTAGACATTGGTGACCTGGCAGTTTAACCCTTTGAGGTCACTCAAGGTCAAAGGTCATGGGCCCAAATTAAAATCCATATATGACTTCCTATCAGTGATCAATAACAACTATATTGGTATCTGTAACCATTTACATGTTAGAAACCAGCCAAATATGGTCCATCAGAAATAAAGGCAGATTTTTTACATTCCAAAAATTCATCAAAAATTCAAAAATTTGTCAAAACTATGAACAAACTTTGTAGACATTGTCCCAAGGAAGATATATAAAATACAAAAATTAATCTGAGTAGTTTTGGAGAAGAGGACTGTTGAAATCTAGACACTGGTGACCTGGAGTTTGACCCTTTGAGGTCACTCAAGGTCAAAGGTCATGGAGCCAAATGAAAGTCCATAGATGACTTCCTATCAGTGCTAAATAGTAACTATATTGATATCTGTAACCATTTACATGTTCTAAACCATCAAAATATGGACCATTAGAAGTAAAGGCACATTTTTAATATTTCAAAAATTAATCCAAAATTTTAAAATCTAAATTTCTCAAAACCAAACAAACTTGGTAAACATTGTCCCAAGGAAGATACATAAAAAAACTGAAATGAATCCAACCAGTAGTTTTGTAAGAGAAGATGTTTAAAGAAACTACTAATGAAGATGAAGATGACGACACCGGACACAAAAGCTGATCTAATAAAATCAAACCCTCTGGAGGTCTCACCTGGACTGCATGTCGGCCTGTGCTGCTGCTTTCTGGGCGTTGGGCGTCCCATGCGGAGAGTGGCTGAGCTGGGCGGGGGCGCTGCTCTGCTGGCTCAGGGGGGTGTGTGTGGTGGTCTGGGACTGGGAGGACTGGGAGGTCTGGGAGGTGTGGCGCTGGGACTGATGCTGCTGCTGCTGCTTGTAACGGGACAAGCTGAAGAAGAGGCCGAGGATGGCTTTCAGATTCCCATTTCGGATCTCTGAAGGAAGCAGACACAGAATATGTGAGTTAGGGAAAAAAAAAGAAAGAAAAAAAAAATATATATATATGAGTTAGAACCAAGAAAATGCAGACAGACACAGAAAAAGACAAAAATATGAGGAAGAAGGTGGTAAAATGATGGAAGTTTAACCACACACTAGAGAAAGGGCGTCAAACATGCGACCCAATCTGGTCCAAAAAATAAGATAAAACAGGAGAGGATGTCAAACAGGTTTTAGTTCTGGTTCTACATACAGACCATTATGATTTCAAGTAAAATAATAACATAATAACCTATAAATATCTGAACTTGTTACTATAGGTGAGTTTAAAGCTATTTTAAAGGAGTGTAAAATCAATGAGCTTGGTCAATGTAACTGTTTTTAAACTTGGACATATGATTGTTTTGTAACTATTGATTGTAAGTTATTCTATTATCTGTCGATTATGTCTTGTCTTGCCAGAAACTGTGTGTTATGCTGCTTTTTTTGGCCAGGTCACTCTTGAAAAAAAGATTTGCAATCTCAGTGAGGCTTTTTTTTTTACCTGGGTAAATAAAGGATATATATAATAATGCCTCCAAATTTTTCTCTTCATTTCAGAGCAAAAAATAACATTAAACTCTGAACATACTGTATTTACATTTACAAACTACCCTGCTGATTTGGTTTCATGCATGTACTACATGTAATGACAATAAATTGAGTAAATTAAACCTTGATTTGCGATTCCTATGCGTTTAACTGGGCAGGTTCCACATATAACACAAGTGGACACGATGGGTTACACGCAAAACCTGGAATGAGACTGAGATTCCCGGAAAACCCACATGTGTGGATTAGAAAAAACACTAGAATCATCAAATTTAACACAGTGTCTTTATTTATAGCGCTATGTAAGACAAAATAAAATGCACTGACACCTACAGGGGTTGGACAAAATAATGGAAACACCTTCTATGATGCCACAATGTTAGGTGTTTCCATTATTTTGTCCAACCCCTGTAGGTAGTTTTTAATGTCCCAATTTTGGTGCTATTTTTGGCACCAATATTTTATTAAAAATTCATTAATTTTGGGATGGCTCAGAGTAAGACTATATTTATTTTTTGCATTTATCTTTCTACTAAAATATACAAATGTACACTAAAATGTACTAAAATATATTAAAAAAAATACAACAAAATGCATTGGAGAAAAAAAAAACAAAACAAAACACTACAATGCACTAAATACAAAAAAAAAAAAAAAATGCTAAATACACATCAGGTGTGACAAATTTCAGACTGCATTTATCTGAGGTCACCATTAGGTCCATCCTGGGGGGAAATATGTCTAAATTTACCTTTTATTATTGGGTCTAAAAAGCTGGAAAAGTGCCAGGTACCAAATTGTACCCAGTTTCATAGAGCATTTTATATTTTCATTCTGTTCAGTTTTAGTATATACATAAAACAAACTACAGCGTAATGTCAGCAATAATAAAAAAGCAGAAACTCCATGAGCGGCATGTTAACTGTCTGCAGTAGGAGTTAATGTTGGACATGCAGCTCAGTGTAACACCATTCTATTCTGCTTCCCTCCTATAGGAGTAATCTTCAGGCCAATCTAAGCACCATTCCATACTTTTAGGAGCTTTCTGGCCCATTAGTTGTACGTGCGGTGGAATCACAGTCGTCCTATCAATCCTGCGTGCTTTAATGTGTACTGTCTAATATTAATGTACTGTGTCCTACAAACAGCCTGGCCCCTTTTCCCTTGTGTGAATGTATATTTCCAGTGCTTACCCTCTGCAGACAGGCCCTGGATGTTCACTCCTTTGGCTGCCAGGAAACTGAGGCAGGCGTCGATGTTCTCAATCTGAACAGACACAGAGACACAGCTGTAACACACACATTTCCATCACATTTGCATATTTGGATAATGCGAGGAAGCGTGCCGGTCTGTCTTTTGCACGCTCATTCTGAGAGGACAAAAAGAAAAAAAGAAGCAAAGCATGACTGGAAATGAGTAACTACAGGAGAGGACGCTGACAGCACGGAATGTACATAGATACACAATCAGAAAAAGACAGGACAGAAAGAAAGACAGACAGACAGACATATTAGGAATGCAGGCATTTAAACATGCACACAAGGTATCTGCAGGTTTAATGAAGACTAATTTCTGACTTTTTAAGACATTTTCTCTGTCTTTAGTCAAACTTTAGACCTTACATTCATATAAATAACAGTCCAATGGGCCTCATTATACACCAACACACAAAAAATACTCACACAAAAACAAAAACAATAAAATACTACAAAATGCATTAACATGCACAAAAATACACAAAAAGTATACTAAGATACTCCAAAATACACTACCATGCACAAAAATACACAAAAAATACACTAAAATACTACAAAATACAAAAACGTGCAAAAATACAAAAAAAAAAAAAACACATTAAAATACTCCAAAATACACTAACATTCACAACAATACACAATAAAATACACCAAAATTCACAAACATGCACAAAAATACACAAAAATACTCCAAAATACACTACCATCCCCAACAATACACACAAAAAATACACAAAAATACTCCAAAATTCACAAACATGTACAAAAATACACAAGAGAATGCACTAAAATACTCAAAAATACACTAACATGTGCAAAAATACACAAAAAAAATACACTAAAATACTCCAAAATACACTAACATTCATACCAATACACAATAAAATCCACCAAAATTTATAAACATGCACAAAAATACAGAAAAAATACACAAAAATACTCCAAAATACACTAACATCCCCAACAATACACAAAAAATACATTAAAATACTCCAAAATTCACAAACATGCACAAAAATACACAAGAGAATGCACTAAAATACTCAAAAACACACTAACACGTGCAAAAATACATAAAAAAATACACTAAAATACTCCAAAATACAAAAACGTGCAAAAATACACAAAAAACACTTTAAAATGCTCCAAAATACACTAACATTCACAACAATACACAATAAAATCCACCAAAATTCACAAACATGTACAAAAATACAGAAAATATACACAAAAATAGTCCAAAATACACTAACATCCCCAACAATACACAAAAAAATACACTAAAATACTCCAAAATTCACAAACATGCACAAAAATACAAAAGAGAATGCACTAAAATACTCCAAAATACACTAACACGTGCAAAAATACACAAAAAATACGATAAAATACTCCAAAATACACTAACAAGCACAAATATACACAAGAGATACGCTAGAATCCACTAAAATATACATAAAAATACACCGAAATGCACTAAAATACACAAACACACTAAAATGTACTAAAATATATAAAAAACACAATAAACTGCACTGAAAAGTACACCACAATGCATTCAAATACAAAAAAATATACTAAATACACAATCAGGTGTGATAAATTTCAGACTGCATTTATCTGAGGTCATCATCAGGTTCATCCTGGGGGGAAATATGTCTACATTTACCTTTTATTATTGAGTCTAAAAAACTGGAAAAATGCCAGGCACCAAAATGAACCCAGTTTCATAGAAGCACCCAGATGTATCATCCCACTGAAAAAGATATGGGTCTCCCAGGATAATGATGCTACAAACATATGGTGATGATGCATTATTGTCGATGAAACTACAAACAGTTTATAAAGTCAATAAAATGAGCCCAACCTATGCAGCAGGAAAATGAATCCAAAGCATCAGATATAACAGAAAAACACAGACAGACAATTTTATTCCACACTACATGACTGACAGGTTTTTATAGTGGAGTATTGGTACCTTTATTGAACAAATACTGCAAAAATCTAAATCTTACCAAGTGTATTTTTCTCATTTCTAGTGAAAATATCTCATCATACTTAAAGTAAGACATAATCACCTAAAGAGTAACTTTTCAATGAGATATAAGAACTGATTTTCAGACAATAGATCTGGAAAATCTTATTTCAAGAAATCTTACCAAGATAATTTTCACTTGTTCCACCGGTAGATTTTTTTGTGCTTAATTCAATATTTTTTTGCTTAATTCAAGATTTTTTGTGCTTAATTCAAGGTTTTTGCCCTTAATTCAAAATTTTTGTCCTTAATTCAAGATTTTTTGTGCTTAATTCAAGATTTTTTTTTTTTTATTTAAGATTTTTTTTTTTGCTTAATTCAAGATTTTTGTGCTTAATTTTTGTGCTTAATTCAAGATTTTTTGTGCTTAATTCAAGATTTTTGTGCTTTCTTCAAGATTTATTTTGCTTAATTCAAGATTTTTTGTGCTTAATTCAAGATCTTTTTTTGCTTAATTCAAGATTTTTGTGCTTAATTTTTGTGCTTAATTCAAGATTTTTTTCTTAATTCAAGATTCTTTTGTGCTTAATTCACGATTTTTGTGCTTTATTCAAGATTTATTTTGCTTAATTCAAGATTTTTTGTGCTTAATTCAAGATTTTTTTTGCTTATTTAAGATTTTTTTTTTTTTGCTTAATTCAAGATTTTTGTGCTTAATTTTTGTGCTTAATTCAAGATTTTTTGCTTAATTCAAGATTCTTTTGTGCTTAATTCAAGATTTTTTGCTTAATTCAAGATTCTTTTTGTGCTTAATTCACGATTTTTGTGCTTTATTCAAGATTTATTTTGCTTAATTCAAGATTTTTTGTGCTTAATTCAAGATTTTTTTTTGCTTAATTTAAGCAAAAGAAATCTTTAAAAATCTAAAAATAAGTTCTTATATCTCACTGAAAAGTTATTCTTTAGGTGATTATGTCTTATTTTAAGTGTGATGAGATATTTTGACTAGAAATGAGAAAAATACACTTGGGAAGATTTTCATTTTTGCAGTGAAAGGATCTGAAAACTTCCACCAATTAATACTAATTGACACATAAATGCAGCAGTAGTCGTAAGTTGACCTTTGTGTTTAAGCTCACATGGTGCACTAACACTGACCACATGGACAAATAGTCAAAACAGGATTCAAAGCAGCAGACCAGAGTCATCTAATACGGATTCGGTTGCTATGACAGCAGCCTCTGCAGACTGTGCTGACTCGTCATTACACCAGCAGAGGATTTGATAGGCAGACGGCCTTTGTCTGGAGCCCACGTGACCCATTATGTGCCAGATCTGCCTGCTGAATCAGAAAGTAAACCATATAAAACAGCAGATGAATGACGGGGCGATCAAAGTTTACCAACCGCTGTTTTAGATGCACAAACATGCCAAAGGTGTAACTGTGACACAGCTGCTGATCTGTTATATGACACATGTGGAGGCACACTGTAAAAGTAACTGACTTAGCAGGACAATAAAGTCAAGAACTGACTCTGAAATGGAAATTTACAAGCATTTAACAGCATTTACCAAGGTCAGAGAGAGAGAGAGAGAGAGAGAGAGAGAGAGACATGTGATGATGTCACACCTATGCTGCATTGTTTCGGTTTAGAATAGGGATGCAAATTATCAATTAATTCATTAATCATTAGTTGGTTGACCTTATCGATCAATTAATGAATAATTGATAAGCGGCAATTTTCCTGAGAACCTGAGTTTCTCTTTCAATAGGGTCTATAAGAATAAAAGCTAAATATTGTTTATATACTTCATGAAAAAAGCATGTCATATTCCTTAATGATTAATTTATTGAACCATTGGATACAGGACAGACAATGATATTTATGGAGTAGAACTAAAGAAATTCAACAGAGAAATTCAGTAAAATAAATGGATCTGAAGAGGGGCAATTTAATAGAAATGGGCATTTCTGACTTTGTATCACTGACATGATGGAGCGAGATTTCAGTGGAGATGCCCCCCCCAGCTATTTTCTGTGGCCACCGGGGTGACCATGGGACATACCTGTGGCTCAGATCAGGAGCCTGGAGGATGTTTTAACTTCTGTCTCACTGACCAGATAGTCCAGATGACTGTGGACTACATCAACCTCCAGGGAAAACGCTCTAATCCGATACCGACCCCGTATTTGTGCATGTATTTAATCGGGGGTGCACCGCTCCCACAAACACACCGTTCAGTCTGTGTTTGGCTCCACCATGTCCCTAAAGCCATTCTAACTCATCAACCCCATGATCCGGTTCGATGACCGGCTATCCTGGTCCCAGCGTTGCAGCACGGACAAACCGTCAGCCTTTGGACAGGACGTGGAAAAGGGCAATTAACCGACAATTAATAATTTAACTGAGCAAATTCTTATCGACAATTAATTGATAGTCGATTAACTGTTTACATCCCTAGTTTAGAATATGGTCAACATGGCATCAAGGCAGAAACACTCCAAAGTATGGTGGGGGGGCAACAAACATCCTGCCCCCTCAAATAGAATTTTCTAAAGGTAGGAAAAGGAAAATGAGGTGCACAACAGCAGGAGACAGAGGCATTAGTAAAGCGTCTTAAATTTCACTTTCACTTTGTATGGTCGTATGGTGTGACACCCCCCCCCCCCCCCCACCCCTCCCAAACCGGGCCTGGCATCATCTGTCATTATTATTTGTGTGCGCTGTCTGTTGTAACATTGGTACAAATCATAAAGCAGCAGATGAGGACTTCTTTCCAGTGCTTCATTCCAACACCAATCCGAACAGAATTATTTTCACCAGGGTTTGTGTTTTGGCTGAAACCCACGGCAGCATTAACTCTTTTTTACTTACAGTCCACAACACACACACAACTGTCGCAGCTCTCTCTTACCGCCACAACCAAAAACAACCCACCCTCTTTCCTGACGCACACATAACATGTCATCCTTAAAGGAACAGTGCAAAACTAAACACTTCAACAACACCTTAACCCTTAAGGGTCTGAGCCTATTTTGGCTGTTTTTGAGTACTTTTGATTTTGCCTTTATATACTATATAAAGAAATGTTTATTATGCCCATGTTTGGTATCTTTTTTTTCAGCACAACTGCTATCTATCTCATCTGCCTATTATTTTTTCACTTTAACCTACTATATCAACACAAAAGGACAAAATCACACAAAAAATATAAAATACGATTTGAAAAATGTATATAATTTACTGCATACATAACACAAAGATGCTTAATGAACCTTTTCAAAGACTTTAAAAGTGAATATTGGTTCCAAATATTAGGTATATAAAATTAAAATTGCAATAATTAAAACTATACTCAAATATTTGACACAAAAGCATATCTTTATATAGGCGTTTTCTCCGCCCCCTCCCCACCCAGTACTCCCAGTTTCCACATCAGGTTCAGGTGGGGGTCATTCTCACCCTTACCTGTATTGCTAATGCAGTCTGTGGATTAGAATCTACAGATTTGGCCAGTTTGTCCGTTTTGAAGAAAGTCAAAAAATGATGACGATATTGTAAGAAATATAACACTTGCTCTATATCACTATAATAACACTATATCGGTTGTTTGCTCTGGTTTCAAATGGTCATACCTCTGGTTGTATTTGCTCTGTCAACATCAAATAAAAAGTGGGAGAGTGTTTCTAGTCTGCACTTTCGAATGCAGTTGTCCCCAGTGGTCTACGCGACCGACTTCCGACGCTACAATGTGTTGAAAATGTCATGTGATTCAGTCAAGGGGCTGTGAGCGTGGACCCCTAAGGGTTAACAAAAATCCTCTAACCATCATTACAATATGTTATATTTTTTGTGCAGAGATGGACATATAAAGACAGTTAATGCAAACAAACCTGTTCACCCTTTTATTCCCTCACCCAATGAGAATAAGGAAATGGATTGATAAGCAAAATCGATAATGCAATCAGAATTGTTAAATTCTTTTTCATATTTAAATTCTGTATTCATATTCTTACATGTAAGAGTAGATTTATCCACCGAAGCAAAGCTCTGACAGCTAACCTGAAAGTGAGCATGGTTTCCAAACTGAAACACATACTGTATGAACTGTGTCCTTTTACAAACAAGGCGCGGTGTGAGCTGCAGGAGGGTTCCACTCACTAAAGATTAATGATGTGATTATATTTAATATGCAGCCACTAAATATAACCTGACCTACAGCTCGCTCTGTGCTTCTCCTGTTAGGAAGTATCAAACTGTGAGGTGAGACGCTCAAGTCAAGGCTCATTTGCATCTGGTTGTATATAATAAAACATGTCAACAACACCAATATGGAGACGCTGAAGACTATCAGAGACGTGGACATGGAGGTCAAGGGTTCCTGAGCTGTCATACTGAAGCCAGATGTTTGCATTTAGACAAAGGGGTGGAGCTACAGGAGCACCAGAGGTCAAGGGTCAGCTAATGCTAATCATTAGCTTACTGACAGGGTCAAACAGTAACTTTTTTTTTCTGTTTTGATAACGTAACTTATTAATTACATTCAAGATGGTTTTCAAGAATAAAAATGTTTATTCATTCATTTCCTGAACTGCTTTGTCTTCAAAAGGGTTGCAGGGGTGCCAGAGCCTATCCCAGGTACCAACCAGTGAATTTTTATTCTATTTTATTTGAGCTTCATTGAACCAGGTAAGTCAGTTGAGAACCACTTCTTATTAAAGTGAAGACCTGACAAAAACAGCACAAAAACAGGACAAACAAAACAACAACAACAAAAAGGCAAACATCCACAACAGTTAATATAATATTAAAGCATTCAGAACAGTTGCATTTATACAATAAAAATGGCTAAAACCAGATGCAACAGTCACAAAATGATGCCTTCACTAAGCTTTAAAAAGAACAGAATGGAATGAATGAGTGAATGATGAATGACTTTTGATGTCTGTTGTAGATGATTCCAGTCATAAACAGCAAAAAACTAAAATGAAGAGTGACCAAAAGTAATGCAGACTCTGGGGATGAGTAAGTTAATAAAGACTGATGTTATAAATGTAGAGTAATGCACAAAGATAAGATAAAGATGAAGACAGGGTGAAGGCGGGGGTCACTCTGGATGTGTCGCCAATTCATCACAGAGCGACATATGAACAACCATTCACTAGTCGCTTTTCCATTGACCCTAAAATTGCATGACTATAACTTGTGGATAAACATTCACCTAATGGAAAAAAACGACAAATTTGCCAAAACTCTCATTTTTCAATTAAAAGTTTATATGCTGGCACAACGTATTTTTTCAGGCGTAGCACAAATGGTAGGCTATATCACACAAAACTGCAATGGAAAGACCTTTTTCTGCAACTACAGTCACTTGAACAGAAAAAAAAACGGATCTTGACGGATGTTACAACAAGTGAAGAAGAAGAAGAAACATGTCACGGTATGTGTGGATACACAGGAAACCCAATCATTTTTTAATTTACTACAAGATAGAGGGGTAATATAGAATAATAATGAATATATCTGTAAATCAACACAATATTTACATTCAGTGCCATGTTTATGGAATGACTTCTTGTGTCATCTTGCGCTAAAAAACAAATCATTGCATTTGTGATTTAATGGAAAAACCAACATTACACACTTCTGTTTTTTTTTTTTACATTTAGTAAATATTGGTAAAGATTTGCACGTATATCCAGTGGAAAAGCGACTGTCACATTCACACCTATGGGTCATTTAGTTTGACCCATTAACCCATGAATGAATGTCTTTGGACGGTGGGAGGCAACGGTGCAGATGACTACCAAGAAAAAATAGGACTTATGCAATAAACAGAAGCTCGGTGAACAAGCTGTCAATCGTACCTGTCATTCAAAGATGACATAATATACATCAAATACTATCAATGGAGCTGAAACTTGAAAAACAAAATGAAAAGTGACTGCCGAAAACCATATCTATCTGTCACCTGACGTCAGTTCTTTCACCCAGTGAAAACACTGACATCGCTTATATCTGTGGGTTAGATATGAGCCTCTGTTCACTCAGTCCCTTCACTGGGCTGTCGCCAGGCAACCAGGTGATACTTAAAGAAATGACAGCTCACAGTTAATAAATAATCTGGAACGTCACATCCACAGTGTTGGGCTCGTCTCCTTAAAGTGAGCAGCATGTACACTGTGTCATCTCATATATCTGTGAACCAAATTAAAATAATAAGACAAACAAAGCCCAGAAATATGCACTAGAGACTAAACAAACCACAGAGCAGACTTCAGGATGAGGAATATACTACTGGTACCAGATAATGAGGATAGAGTACACTATGTAGACAAAAGTATGTGGACACATTGAGTTCAGGTGTTTCTTTTCTAACTGGGGTCTGGGATACAAAACAATACTGACTAATGTCAGAATATAGTTTTATATTTGGGATAAATATCATTGCATTGGTTGGTTTGGTTTAAATTGTTATATTTGATTCCAAAATGCCTCAGAGATGGTTTTTACTTAATTTCTCTTAACATTGATTTTGGTTGTTGTTTTGTTGTTGTTTTTTTTAGCAGAGACTATGATTTTAAATGTTACACCTCTAATATTTTTCATGCTTTGACTATAAATAACATTTTTCTACCACAACTAACCATCCACTTTCTTGACATCTCACCGAGGAAGAAAAATCTACCATTAAACTTGAAGGAAATATTGGTGTTTTTATCTAAAATCAGCATGAACAGGACATCTTACAGCTGTCGACATGACGCATCCTACTATTTATGTTCATATAGTTTATAAATATCAATATTTCCTTCAAGTTAAATGGGGATTTTTCTTCCTCAGTGAGATGTGAAGAAAGTAGATGGTTAGTTGTGGTAGAAAATTATTATTTACAGTCAAAGTAGGAAAAATATTATAGAAATTTGGAGGTAGAACATTTAAAATAATAGTCATGCATTAAAAAAAAAAAAAAAAAATCAATGGTAAGAGAAATTCAGTAAAAAAAAAAAAAAAACACCTCTGAGGCATTTTGGAAACAAATATAACAATTTAAATAAAACTAACCGATGCAATGATATTTATCACAACATAAAATCATTATTGTTTTGCATCCCAGGCCCCTGTCAGAAAAGAAACACCTGAATTCAACATGTCCCAATACTTTTGTCCATATAGTGTATCCATGAAAAGCTGCTCAATGAAAATAAAAAGACAAACAAAGTCCAAACATATGCACTAGAGGCAAACCAAGGCAAAGCTCAGGCTTCAGCAGACGGACTATACTACTGACTCAGACCCATGAACCCACTCACACAGCTCCACCTGCAGCGTCCTGTGTATTCCTGTTACCTCAGTGGATCTGTGCTGCGTGAATCCTGATGGTCGTCACATCGCCGCCGCCACCACCGGGCCGCCGTCACCTCCCGCTCTGCTCCAGCTCGGGGCCGGACCGGCGACGGACGGCCCACTGAACAAACACTTCCTCCCATCACACAGCTGCTATTGTATGTGAGAGTGTGTGAGGCAGAAAGGGAGGGAGGGAGGGAGGGAGGGAGGAGGGAGTGTGAAGTGGATTTGACAGATTGGAGCATCTGAAGGCTGATACTGAGGCCGATGTTTTCAAATCAAAGCTGCTGCTACTGTTGAAATGTGACTCTTTTCACGTCAAAACATTGCACCTTTCTGGTGAATTTTACGCCTGTTGAGATGAAAAAGCTTCTAAAAACAGCACGGACTCAAACCTGCTAAAATTAGACTCCTTGTGTTCCCTTTGTCTGTGACACAACAGCGAGTTCATTTCAACATTATTTAATTTGTGGAAACTTCCAGTCATTTGTCATTTGGCGACTTCTTACAGTCATATGAATAAGCAAAGGACAAAAGCCGACATGACTAGTTAATATGTAGTTAATGTGGTTAAATAGGGACCAACCTTAGAAGGAGGTGGTCAGAGACTGCAGACTCTATTGATCAATGGTAACTATCAGCCCTTTCCTGACCATTTTTCCAAACTCTAAAAGAGTGGTTTTCCTGCCTTAAACCAACATTATCACAGCCTTTACGCATCAATTATGTAGAATTTTTATCTCAACAGCCAATAGGCCATGAGCTATTGTGAAGGCACTGTGTCTGGTGTTGTCTTTGTCGTCTTCTTCGTCGTTGTGACAGAATGTTATTAGTCCTACTTTTAATACTATCAATGGTATTTTATAGCTGCAAATTTAATGCTTAAAGGTTGACTCCCTTTATCTCACTGGTCTACAAGTCAAATGCTTCCAGAATAAAAGTAGTGAAATTTTACCCCATGTGAGTCACTGATACAGAAAAATCCAGTCCTAAATACTGGTTGGTTGAAGTTTCCCAGATATAGTCTTGGGACAAAATGTGAAATTCGAGAATTAACAAGAGAATGGGTTTAACTCCAAAGGAATATTAGTGTCAGAGCTACAGATCTACTTCAAAACACTGTCTGCACATGACAATACATTCACTTCACAGGTTCTATCAGTGGAACATTTATAAATCTATTGTATAAATGTACATAAACAAACCTGTATGATCTTACCCAGATTCAAAAAACTCTTAAAACTGGATTTCATAGAACACCCAAGCACTACTTTCACCTGATGTGTTGGTTCTTCTTGATTCATTTCTCATTTTTCTTAGATAACTTATTAGTTTCCTTCTGAATTTCGTTTCACAGTTTTGTCGATTCTTATTTATTTCTACTTGCACTGCTTACGATGTATTTAGGTTTTTTTTTTTGTCATATTTGTTTTTGACTTATTTCCTTTGTTTAATTAATTTGGTTTACTTATGACTGTATATCATTATTAGATACTGCAGATACTTTTTTTTATTTCAAGTCTTTGGGGAGGCCCACGATAAACCACTCTGGTTTTTGGCTTCCCCGGCATGTCTTTTACTGTTGTTATTATTATTGTGTTTTTATTGTCTTGTATACATGCAAATGAACAATAAACAATAAACAAACCAACATATATGTGGAATAACACTTTATCATATACTTTGAAAACATCAGCAAACCAACACTTTGATCATTTGTTTTCTAATTAATCTGAATAAAATACAAAACATTTAGCACATTTAATCTCTGAAGCAGATACTTTCTAAAAAAAAATTGTAGACTAGTGCCATCCCTGTAGAGAAATTCAGTCTCCGCATTTTATCCCTCCTAAAACACATAGCGTGTAGCATTTGCATATTATCAATTAGCACAAGTGTATAACACACATTAGGAGCAGTGAGCTGCCCTCGATGGCACTCAGAAACTACCTCCAGATCTTTATCAGTACCGTGGTAAAGGAGAATGAACCTTTATGTGCCTGTTCTTTAATGGCGGGGAAACCAGAAGAAACCCAAGTGAAAAAGTGAACACCACACCCCTGTCTATGGATAATATACATTCTGTGTATACATTCAGTACATATACATTATGGATGTATTGTAATCATCGCATTTACACTCCTGTACATAATAGACAGCCAGGTAGATATATAGCATTCATACCACACTTCCTGTACACACTGTATAATATGTATAATACATTTCATTCATTCATTATCTAAACCCGCTTTATCCTCACTAGGGTCACGGGGGTCACATGGAGCCTATCCCAGCTACTTACGGGCGAAGGCGGGGTACACCCTGAACATTTCGCCAGTTCATCTCAGGGACGACATATAGAGACAAACAATCACTCTCACATTCACACCTATGGGCAATTTAGATTAACCAATTAACCTATTAGTGCATGTGTTTGGATTGTGGGAGGAAGCTGGAGTACCCGGAGAGAACCCATGCAGACACGGGGAGAACATGCAAACTCCACACAGAAAGGTCCCACCCCCCGTAGACTGGTGGTGGAATCGAACCCAGGACCTTCTTGCTGTGAGGCATGAGTGCTATCCACTGCACCACCCATATATAATACCTATCATATGCTATTTTTTTTAACTCGTAAAATATAATTTTTAATCACTGCTAAAGCACTTCTGGTTAGATGCAAACTGCATTTCATTGCTTTGTACTTGTGACATGTGCAATGACAATAAAATCCAATCTAATCTAATCAAACTCAACACAGGAAAGTCTTGAACCAATGGGGAATCCAACCAGGATACTACCAGCTGCAAGGTGTCACCCAATTTATTGTAAATATGTTGTTTTTAGAGTGCCTGTGCCATCAGTGAGGGATGATGATGTGTTGACAAGATCTCCAACTTCAATTCTGCAGAGTGGAGATCATTTCTGTCATTTCAGAGGTCGACAATAAGGACAGCAAAGGGTAGAGTCACTAAGCCGATTGGAAAAATAGAATCAATGTTCCTGTATGTCAGCATCATGTTTTATCGAGAATCAATCCCCAGTTGGATTTGTGAGGTTGTCAGGTTCTGTTGCACGTTAGAGTCCTGAGGTCTGGATCCTACAGAAGTGGGCAGTACTTTCACTGGAGGAGAACTCAATCAATTCAATCAAAGGCCATATATGACTTCTATCAGTGATCAATAGGAACTAGATTGATATCTCTACCCATTTACACGTTATAACCATCAAATTATGGACCATTAGAAGGAAAGGCAGGTTTTGAATAATTCAAAAATTCCTCAAAAATCTAAACTTCTCAAAACCGTGAACAAACTTTGTAGCCTATTCAGCCAGTGAGCTAAAAATAGTTAAATGATGGATGACGATGGAGTTATCCATGTTCAGAGAAAAAGACTGGTCATCCAAGTGGAAGTTGTAGAAATGTATCTCACAGGTTGTCCAGTTTTTCCAAAAAACATCAGTGAGGGACTATCACTGAGAGTAGACAGACTGTCACCTTATGTCTATTATCTGCAGCATTCTACATCTCAAATATTATTCTTACTACCTGTCTGACAGCTTTAGGTCCTGTTCTGATTTTCACATCTGAAAAGTTCCAAAGCTGCTGAAATCCAAGTCATAGTTAAAGTTTAAAGTTGTGATTTACATCCTTTTTGTTTTCTGAAGTCTGTGTGCTGTCAAGCTCACATTTCAGAAGTCTACGAGTCGTTAACAGATCCAACAGATAATTCTAACTGTGTAGTTTAGGCTGAATTTTACCCACATCAAACCAGCAGGTGTTCCATTTAAAGGTACGGATACACTTTTACTTATAACAGAGTATTTTTACTTTGCTTTACAAGTACTTTTACAGCAACAAAAAGGATTTGATACTTCTTCAACTGTTACGATTGCATTGTACTAAAAATAACGCAACAGATCTGGGACCAAAGCCAGATCCCAAAAAGAAACACACATGAGACGATCAGATTATATAAACTACTTTGCATAAGTACAGCAGGTCACTCACAGTTCAACCAGGAAGTGTGTCTGTGATGGAAATGTCATGAAGAAACTGGGAAATAATCTACAGAGTTTGTTTCACTTCTTAAAGACGGTGGGTGTTTTGTGCTGATGCATCTTGTTCCATATTTTAAGACATTTTCCTCTTGTTTGTGTTGTTTCATTAATTATTATTATTTTATTACTGTATTATAACTGTAGTTTCTGAAATGTTCACGCAGGTGCAGAAGACAAAATGATTTGACATTTAATATGATAATAATTGATAGAAGAATCACAATCTAAATGCTTTATTAATCCCAGGGGAAATTGGAGTGTGTTACATTTGTTCCATGACATTATAATAAAAAGTAGCGGGAAAGACAAAATATGATATTATTGTTTATTACCTATTTGTAATTAATTAATTAACACAGACTATCACAATTAGGAGATATTATCATATTTATTGATGATTGTATTTGTAATAAATATTTAAAGAGCATACAAATACTATAGTTTAGATTAAAAAAGGTTTATTATGTAAATCTGTGTGTGAGGTGACTAAAAAAATGTATGTGAATGGTTTGTATGGATGCTTTGTGTTATTGTAAAAATATGCATATATACTGTATATATTTTTAAAAAGTGTGTTAACAAAACAAAGGAAGCAGAATTAATTTAATTATCAGTTTGTACAAAGGGTGTGGAGTCTATAAGTTACACTTCTTCCCACGCCTTTTTGAGCGCCAAAAATTTAGTTTGACATGTTGTATGGTTCTTTGTTATTTGTTGATCTCATATGATCAATACAAAAAAAAGATAAATAAATAAAAAATATATATACATACATACATATATATATATATATATATATATATATATATATATATATATATATATATGTATATAGCTCTAAATACACATACACAGCTCTAAATATATATATATATATATATATATATATATATATATATATATATATATATACCAACTACACATATTAAAACACTCTATTAAACTATTAAACACAATTACAACAGTAATTTTTTGTACAATATGTACTAGCCAATTATTATTACTATATTGACCTCCATGAAAATATTGTTTATAACAACATTTTTGATCCAATCTTTAATTTTTGCCATTTATTCTTTGACTCCTTGGTTTTTATTCTCCTGTGTTTAGATAAGACACCTTCCATTTCCTGTGTAAATAACTCCTGTGGGTTTATCTGCCAGTCTGATCACAGTGGGTTCACTGTGGAAGGCACTTTGCCACTTGTCTGCCTTTTTGTGTCGTTTCTGTGGAATCTGATCATGTAACTGGCCTCTGACACAATGAGCTGTGTGTGCATGTTTGCTGCATAACACACTGTGCATGTGTGAGTGTGAGTTCAGCCTGTCAGTTTCCACCCACACATTCTTTACTTTGACGCTCACGAGGTTTCACAGATTACAGCTAAAAGCTCGCCTGCAGTCCAGCCTAAACACTCACCCCCCACGTGAATCCGTCTTCTGACTGAAAACTGTACACACAGGCTGCAAACTGCCGGAGCGGTGTTGGATTTCACTGCCCATTCATCAAAAAGCACCAGATACACAACACACTACGTCACCTCAGCCACCGTGTTCTCTGCTTTCACTTTTAACCTTTTTCTGTGTGTGTCGTCACCTTATACTTGTAGTCACCTTTACAAACAACAACAACAACATCCATCTTTAGTTACAGTATAACATTAAATCCATCCATTCATTTGCTGTTATTTCTATATCAAATGTTTGTATGATTCATATCTTCTGTGTAAAGGTTAAATGTAATTGCAAACACATGTCTAAAAAGCACATTATGTCTGCTAAAAAAAACATAGCATGCAGAGTGTGATACATCCAATACTATGCTTATAATACTAGTACTAATACTAGTGGGGACCATTGTAGTGATTCTATGTATTAATATTCCAACCTGCATAATAATGTAGACATTGAAAAACTCCATCTTGAATAGAACCTCAACAAACAGCAACTTAGCAAAGATAAGAACATCCCATAATAACTTTATACCTTCAGACTCAAATCAAACTCACCCGTGTAGAAGAAATGCTGAGATTTCAGCATCAAACAGCTGAGTCCAGTGGAGAAAACAATGGCCTCTATTTTTATCACTTCTTTACTTTGACTCTAAAAGTTGTTTCTTGATGGTTCTCATCTTCAGCTTGGTCTTGACTGGTAGAGAAACTCACCACTCCCTCTAGCGGTCACATAAATCCACTGGCCTGTCATTGGAAATAAATTCACTTCATATCTGTACCAATAGATTCACATCTGTGGCAGAATGTCACAGATCTTTTTTCTAAACACCAGTAAAAAATTCTGGTGTTTTTCTACTTTACATGACTGCTACACTGCTCCTGTCCTAGCCTGAAGTAAAAAGACTGACTCCGTTTGGAATACAGGTTTGTTCTTTTGTGTGCGGTGATCCTTGGCAGTAGAAGCTGGCATTGCCCGGTACTTTTCGGAGCGTCATGTGATCACCTGACCAGCTGACACACTTTGGGATTTGTCCATCTTTCAAACAGAATCAACCCCTCCCTTTCATCAAACATTAACCTGTGTGTTCACAGACCAATAAAACATCCTTCACCGTCTCCAGAGCTACTTCGGCTTTATCAGCTGCAAAGCAAAGAACTCCCAAAACACATCTTTTTGCACAAACACTCAAAGTTTCCACAGACTTTGCTGAAAATGCAACATCACACACCTGAGGGACGAAGATGGGTTTGATGATATGAAGAGTTCTATTCATACAAACACACAAAGAGCCTCTGCAAAGAACCACAGGACAACAGGGACAGCGTTCTGCTCAGTGAACCCCTCACAGGACGAAGACGCTGTCTGTCTACAGGTTCAACACCTGGAGGAGGAGACCAGTTCTACCTGGAGTCGGATTTACGAACTCTAATCTCATCATTTACTAAAATGAATTAAACTGAGACAAAAACCCCTGTAACAATATGTTCTTTATATTCACTTCATAAAACTCTGCACAGAATTCTCAGCCCATTAACTTATTGTCAGTGCAGTATTTAGTATCGTCTCTGAGTCCCCAACATTAAAATGTGACACTTAGATTAACGATTAGATAAGAAATAAAGTAGTACCAATAATAAATAATAAAAAGTAATCATATTATAATATGCACATATATATACACATACTAGCACATTGACCCATGCAGAACCACAGGTTCTAGTTCCTCTGATCCAGTTCATTCTTTTACTTTCTTGGTCAATTCCACAGTCATTTTCAGTTGAATACCCTCTCAGCTGACATGTCTGTTTCTGCACATGAAATTTGACACCATGGCACTGTGGCCCTATTGTTTATATGTTGTTAGGTAACCCACTTCGATGATGATTCTATGATTCTGGGCATAGCAACGTGATCGGCCATTGGGAGGTCATTGTTTTCCAAAATTACTAATATCTCCCAAAATACTGGTCCTATCAGCTTACTGTTTTCGCTAGTCTGTTCATTGACCAAAAATACATAAATACGACAAACTGCAGCAGTCAGCTCTGTATGGATTTTGTGGGATGCTTGAGACACACAAACAGAGTCCACTTCCCTTTTATAATATAAGATATCCCTTATATACTTTAAAGGTGGGGTCGAAGATGTTTTCCTGGAGCATTTTTTACTATACTGCTTAAAATCCCCTTCACACCCCAATTGCAATCAATTAATTAAATGCTCTAACACAAAAATAAAAGTTTTAGTCACCTGTGGAATGGACAGGACTGAAAAAAACACCATACAATCGTTTTAACTGACCCATCGAAATGATTGAATGGTGATATGTCTATCAAACTCATCTGTCATTTGTCCCTCCCCTTTCTGCGAGTACAATCAAGGAGTCTGGGGGCGTGGCTTCGGGGCAAGTCTGAATAAAGGGGTTTGGATTTTTGAACTGTATATTTTCAAAATGCAGCTTGCTCAAACTGTTTTTCCAGGATCTCCTACCCCACCTGAACTGGCGACATGTCCAGGGTGTACCCCACCTTCACCCACAGGTAACTGGGATAGTCTCCAGCACCCCTGACCCTCTCCAGGATAAAGCGGTTTAGGAGATGGATGGATGAATGTACATAAGTACAGTGGACACAATGTACAGTATGTACACATTTAGACCCTTCTCCATTGTGGTTCCAGGGTCTTTATGATGCGCTAATGCTCACAAAGGGAAAATAGTTTGTAAATGTAAACATTTTTGTGTAATTTTTTTTTTTTTTTACACTAAAACAAAGAGAAAAGTTTGGAGGTCTCACACTTTATCGGTTATTTTGATAGTATTTCATAGATCAAATTAGTCTGTATGTGACTCCTGAACTAAAATGAGACATCCTTGATTGTTAATACCTTCAGGATAATTTTGGCATCATCCCATATGAGCCATATGTCTGACACCTCTGACTTACTACAATGATTGGTTTGTGAAATCAAAGTCTAGATCTATGATTCCCACTTCTTAAATGTGAGTTTTCTGGTTTCTTCTTTTTGACACTAAACTGAACATCTCTGACATATGGATAAGTCACAGCTGCAATGTTCTAGCAACACTTTCTGACAATCACACAGAATAAACAGCTTATAAATTAATTAAGGAGATAATAATAGAAGCACTTGTTTGTTGCTGTTGTGTAGATTGTTAATCCTGTCGGGGTGTGTTTGTGTGCCATCCTGTGTGGTTTTAACAGCTCCGTGTCGACTCAACCCCCTCGCTCTGGGCTAAATACACACCATCACACAAACACACACATTTACACACACAGACTGACTGGGTGGCAGAGGAATGACCCGTCGATGGGGGTCCGTTTAACAACAACTCGACAGTTGTAAAAGCAGACACTCGCTTTTGCGTCCGATAGCTGTCGTGCTAATCATACGGCAGCGTGGGAGTGCTGGGTTTTGTCCCGATGCCGGATGCTCTGTGCGGGTTTATTCGTTCAGAGGCGGAGGTTAAGTTAAGTGGTGCTAATTGGCAGCAGCTTTGGAGACTTGAAAGCTTGTGTTTTCACAGCAATGAAATCAAGTGCAGTACCAGTGGGCTCCCCCCAGCTGCCGCCTCAACTCCCAGACCCGTGTGTGTGTGTGTTTTGACAGTACTACACCGCACAAAGCATGCATTTGCATAATGACTGCGGCTGCACCTGCCCTTAGCGCTGCTCCACTGCTTCAGGTTTTAGTGTAAAGCTGAAAAACCGACTGAGATTTGACACAAAAATGCACAAACACACACCGACGCAGCAGCCGTGACAGCCATTATCCAATAAACAACACCACTCCGGGGTGTTGTTTTCGGTTTCCTCGTCTCAGAGTTTATCCTGAAACAACCTGAAAACGTGCAGCATTTGTCAAAATGACAGGAAAAGCTCACATGGAGACCGCCGAGACCAAATAGGACAAAACGCTCAATTACAAGTAACTGAGACTAATGGGAAAGACCTAATTGAAAGTGAGTGGGAAGGAAAACACACTGTAACTGAGCCTTTTTAAAGGTTATCTGAAAGAAGAAACACGACAACAGGACAAATACTGGGTTATCAACAACCAACACACACTGATATTCATACTGATACATTTTATGTGAAGTAAACTTCTTTTATCATTATGGAGCTGATTTTAACAGGATACACCACTTATTTCACCTGCACTTAGACACATTTTAGCATTCAACATCTGAGCTAGCACAAAAAATAATAGTGTATATTAACCAATGTTACTGTTAACCACTGACATATGCCAGGCTGCAAAAATAAAAAATAAGTAAACTGATTTTTATGTGGTATATTGAACAAAAAAAAAAAAAAACATTTTATGTGTGTTTTTTGCATCAGTAATATGGTTCATTTACATTATAAACATGGCATTTAAAGGGGTGATATTTTGCTTTTTTTAAATGGAATTCTTCATTTTCCAACATTTCCCTGTGGTCTCCATAAACTGTAAATGCTCTGCTTGGGTCTGAATTCTTCATTAATTCAACTCCACAGGTCCATCTTCAACCCTATTTCTGAGTAATGACACCAGAAAGGTGGTTTGGAGCGCTGGCCCTTTAAATGCACATGAGCCACTTCAGGCCCCGCCCCCAAATCTTTGTTGTCAATATAATTAATGAAACGGCCCCACACTTTTTCAAAAATGTCTTGTCTTTTATAGTGAACATGATTTTTTTTTTCAAGTGGCAAACTTTTGCAATGCTCGGTTTGCCCATTTCTTTCCTTGACAGAGCGATCACACTCTTTGCTTGTAATATTCCCAGGTTTATGAGGATTTTCTCATATTGATTTATACGAACTTCTTCAGGGTATAATCCTAATATAAAAAACTTGGGTTCCAGCACTAGTTTCACTGATAAAATTTCCTGTAAAATACCACTAACTTCGCCCCAAAATTGCTGGATTTTTGGACATAACGTTTTTGTAACGCCACAAAAAAAAAGGTTAATTAAAAAAATTTAAATCACATTCCTAAAGAGGAATAAAAACACTCAATCATGACTCAGGTTCTCATAATTCATACATCAAAGGGTTCAGACTTTCACACTACATTCCAGACTTTTCTACACTTTTAAGTCCCTGACCTGTGAACATGGAAACAGAAAAGTGCAGAATCAGAGCCTGTATGTGTTGAGGAGCAGGTAAAGCAGATGTATGAGGGTATGTGGAAAGCAGAGGGATCAGCTGTGCCCCCCCTCCTCAGTTGTTACCCATGTGTGTCTGTGTCACCCTCTCTGGTGCTTTGACGGGCTTCAGTAGTCTGGCTGGGGGCCAAAAATAGCCCCCTCAGCTGGCACACTGGCCCAATTTATGACCCTTCACATTCATCCCAGGGCAGCCCAGCCGGAGCGCTGTCGCCTCAGTTCCCACACAGGACACGGGACTGTGAAAATCCCACCAGCGGAGCACCAGGACCAGGGAAATCCCACTTAACAAATGTGATATATACGTCCCTGTGCACTGACTGTGAAGGCTTTCTTTAACCCATGAATAACACAGTAAGAAAAACAAGACTAAAACAAAAACAGGACTGGAAAAATACATCTGATGACTAAAACAAATGGAGAAAAAAATAAATAAAAACAATAAGTTAAAGAAGAATAAATCAAAGTAGCCTTGGTTTCATTTGCACAATATGGGACCCTCAATAAACATGATATTAGCGTAAGATTGAACGTCATGCATTTTCAAACTCTGTAAATCACAGCTCATACATTTCAATACAAAAACACTAAACTAAAACTAACCATTCACGTAAAATCAAACTAAAACTAGTCTAAGTATTAAAGTTTGGCATTATTTCATTCATTTCATTATTTCAACTTTAAACTGTTTTTTTTTTTTTTTTTTTATTAATTTCCTGTTACTATTTTCAGTTTAGATTTAGATTTATTTTGAAGAACTGACTAGTTTTTGTGGATGTGTTTTGTAATATTTTAATTGTTGTCATGGATTATAAGGAATATTTTGACTTATAGAAGCTAAAAATGGATGAAATAAACTGTTAACTAAACTTAATTTAATTTTCTATTTCTATTTATAAGTTCACTTTAGATTTATTTGGAAGAATTGACTTTTTTTTGTGTCTTATTTGGATTTTTTTCAAGTATTATAAGGAATATCTTGACTTATAGAAGCTAAAAATGGATGAAATTAACTATTAACCAAACTTAATTAAATTTTCTATTCCTATTTCTAATTTCAGTTTAGATTTATTTGGAAGAACTGACTATTTTTTGTGGGTTTTTTTCTCTTATTTTGACTTTTTTCAAGTATTAAAAGGAATGTCTCAAGTAATAGAAGCTACAAATGGATTAAATTAACTATTAACCAAACTTAATTAAATTTTTTATTCCTATTTCTAATTTCAGTTTAGATTTATTTTGAAGAATTGACTATTTTTTGTGGATTTTTTTGTCTTATTTTGACTTTTTTCAAGTACTATGAAGGAATATCTTGACTTACAGAAGTTAAAAATGGATGAAATTAACTATCAACCAAACTTAATTTACAAAATTATTGTTTATTAAAGATCCCAATTTATACAAAGACCATGAAACATTAACACTGGGGACAAACAAAACTGATTTTTATCTTTAACTGTGCTGTTTTTATTTCTGTTGTATCTTCTTATATTTTAAAAGGGAAGTGGACTCTGTACGTTTATGTGTGCATGTTTGTGTGTGTGTCTCGGGCATCACACTAAATCCATACAAAGCTGACTGCTGCAGTTTGTCATACTTATGTATTTTTGGTCAAGGAAGAGACTAGGGAAATTGGCAAGTAGGACCGATATTTTGAAAGATATTAGTAATGTTGGAATACCAAAGCCTTACAATCATGTTGCTATGCCCATGATGGTTGATGGGAGGTGCAGTACCACGCTGCATGATGGGAAATGAAGTTAAAAACAGGAACGACGAAGATATTGTTATTAATATTCTATAAGTTTCTATATTACCATCTGTGGAGTAAAATTGTGGAACTAACTGTGTGGAGATAAAATAAATATCAAACATAATTCAGTTTTAAAAAAAATAGATATAAAGAATTGATTCTTGAGAGGTAAAATATTTAATAATGACAATGATGGCTGTTTGTTTATGGATTATATTGTATTGATAAATATGCTGTAATTATTGAAGAAAGTTGTTGAACTGTTGAGTCTGTTTGTATGACTGTACTGCCATGAATATATTGTTGTGTATAATTCAATTAATGCATTATGTATTAATTGTGGTTAAATGTTAAAATTTGGACAAATGTATTGTTTGATTGTTGTATTAAGTTAGTGATAAAGGTGTAAAAGCACTTGAGGGGTAGAATTAAATGAGTTTATACTTCTTCCTACTCCTTTTCGACCATGCAAAATTCAGACTTGCACGTACTTGAAGACAGATTCTGTTCATTTAAGTGTTTTCATTTTTGTCTTAATTTGCTTCGTTTTGTTTTGTTTCTTTGCATGTTTGAAATAAATAAATAAATAACTATATTAATAGTTGTTTAAATTTTAAAGAATGATTTACCAAACAATTTTTACGTCAGTACTTATAAAATACAGACTAACATCTTCCCAAACATCAGCTCACCCCAGCATAAAAACTACCACATGTAGAACCCGTGATTCCCCACGGGTCAACGCACTAGTATTTTATAGTTTTCATCTGCCATTAGAACCTTCATAAACTCAAACTGACAACCAATCTCTGAGAATAAACGGATGAAAAAAGATGAAAATATCAAAAGTATAAGAAGTCCAACAGCTGCCAAAGGCTCCACCGCTGCAGCAGGATGGAATAAAACCCTCCTTTGTGAGTGTAACACAATCAGAAGAGGCTGAGCGGCCCCGAAACCCTCAGCCCGTGATGCTTTCAGAGGTCTGAGCCAGAGGTTTCACACAAGACCACAGATGTAAAAATAAATGGACTAAGTATTCCCATGTTCAGCCGTTCACCAGAGCATCACTTCAAAGGGACGAGTCCACACACACACACACACACACACACACAGATAGAGGAGGTGAATTTCATCATGTCCTGCCAAAACACTCTTAGAAGGTCACTTACCATCTGAGAACGGCTCTTGGGACAGCCATTGATGTCGTCGATCTTCTCATTGGCTGAGCAGAGAAAGAAAAGAGGAGGAAAAGGCAGAAACAAAAGAAGAAGAGGAAGAAGGAGGAGAAGAAGAAGTGGTTCAGTTAATACAATCCTCTGTTATTTCCACGCCTGTGTTTCTGTCTGACTGAGGAGCGCTGAGGTGTTCATGCCGGTGGCTCTAACCCCCCTCCCCTTCCTCCTCCTCCTCCCACCCGACACATGAAACACTATCTAGTCACGGCAAATGGGAGCGGGGCCACCGGGGGCCGCTGGGGGCCGGTCAGAGATGGGAGTGTCCCGTAGTATGTTGTCAGGGATTCCTGGTGCAGCTGAGTCGGGCCCGTCTGCTCACAGCTGACAACTGCACTGGGGGGGGGGGGGGGGGGGGGGGGGGGGGTTGTAGAGGGGTCCACAGTGCAGCTCTGCCCCAGGGCCCACTGTACAGCAGGAGGAAGGAAAACCAACAGAAGTACCACCAGTGTCTTTTTTTTTTTCTTTTTTTAGTGATAGTTAACATTTAAATTGTATTTTAAATGCATTTAAAAGTGTATATTACTTTGTATTTTTACTTGCTTTTAACTGTATCTGCACTGTAAAGTACTTTATGAACCCCTGTCTGTGAAAAGTCCTCTATAAATATAACTTACTGACTTATTTACTACTTAACAAGACATTGTGGACAGAAAAACAACACATAAACAAAAGGAAAATCAAGCTAATAAACAAACCAAAAACAACAACAACGGAGTAATGACAAACAATAACATCATCATATAACAAAGAAAAAGATAATGAATGTAAATAGCAACTAAACAATATAGCTTGATTAGGGGCGATGGGGAAAAGGGGAAGAGGGAGTGTGAAGGAAAGTGAGAAAGAGAGGGGGGGAGTGAGGGGGAAAAGACTAATTATTGTAATAATGATAATAATAACAACAACACAAAAATATATAATAACTAGAAAAGCAGTCGGAGAGCACAGACCTCCGCCAAGGCAGATCAGTCCCCCCAATCACCACGAAAATTTGATCATTTGTTCCTTGTGCCAGTGTTAACATTTCCTGAAAATTTCCTGAAAATCCGTCCATAACTTTTTGAGTTATCTTGCTAACAGATAGACAAACAGACAAACAAACCCTGATGAAAACATAACCTCCTTGGTGGAAGTAAAAATACCTACAGGGTGGGGAAGCAAAATTTACAATATTTTGAGGCAGGGATTGAAAGACAGTGTATGACCAATTAGTTTATTGAAAGTCATGATAATTTATTTGCCACAAGAAAATTGACATAATAGAAAATGTTTTTATTCTATGTGTCCTCCTTCTTTCTCAATAACTGCCTTCACACGCTTCCTGAAACTTGCGCAAGTGTTCCTCAAATATTCGGGTGACAACTTCTCCCATTCTTCTTTAATAGTATCTTCCAGACTTTCTCGTAATAGTTTTGCTCATAGTCATTCTCTTCTTTACATTATAAACAGTCTTTATGGACACTCCAACTATTTTTGAAATCTCCTTTGGTGTGACGAGTGCTTTCAGCAAATCACACACTCTTTGACGTTTGCTTTCCTGATTACTCATATGGGCAAAAGTTTCTGAAAAGGTATGGATAATAGTGTTCGGTATGATTATGACATCAGTATATGTTTGGTTTCAAAACAATTGACGTAGTGCCTGCTGAGAAAAAACAACTAAATGTTCATTGTAAATTTTGCTTCCCCACCCTGTATAGTCTAATTTGCTAGCATTATTGTGGCGGCGGTAGCAGCAGAGGCAGTCACCGGTGTCTTTACGGATGGAATTAAAAACTCTGAAGCAAATGTTCAAGGTTAGTGTGTGGTTTAGTGACATCTAGTGGTGAGACTGCTGATTGTGGCTGCAAAAAACAAATCTATCTTTTAGTTAATGCCTTAAAACCTGGCATGTCATGGCTAATACACTCTGTGCATATACAGTTCAGATGGCTGTAACTCTGTCACTGTTCGTGCAAATGGACAAATTCCAACAGTTTCTGAAACCTGAAACGTTTCCCTTCATAGGTTTTATTGGGTCATTACAGTAAATTCACTCACACCTGTACTAGAAGCTGGAGAAGAAGCTGTTATAGCAGAATTACAACATGCAGTGAAATGTAAATGATTTCTAGATTTTGAAAGACCTGGAAAAAATAAGGGCAAAAGGACTGAGTCACAGCATATTTTCTAACCTTTTTAAAGTTAAAATAAGAAAAAAAAGTCCAGGTGGACCATTTTAGGCTAAGAATTTAACGGGTTAAATGGTCTATTCTACTCTAATTATGAGAACATCCAGAGTAAAACTAAGCAATAAAACGACAATTATCAAGCAACAGAGTTATGTATTATGATAAATATTACATTTTTGCTTTGTTTTTAGGTTCATTAAGTTCACATTCTCAGAAAAAAAACAAAAAAAGATGTCTAAGCGTTTTGTTTACTTAAGTAATTCTGAACATTTTAACATTTTAATTATGTTTATGACCTTTAAGATGAGTTTACAACTACAAATAACCATATTTATGTCATTTTTGTAACTGGTCTCTACAAACATTAAATCAAATCAATCAAGATAGTAACATATCATAATATCAAACATATATATTTTTTTTGTGTGTGTTTAAGATTTTAGTTGACGCTGTCAGAAAAAACACAAACAAAATGTTTTAATGTTTAGTTTACCCCTGCAATTATGAATATCTTATCATTATAATTGTGGTTCTGACCATGAAGAAGAGTTTATAAGAGCAACTAACTATGTTTATGTCATTTTTAAACTTGTTTCTACAAATACAGGTGTGTTTTTGTCTTAATACGATTTTTTTTAGTTTGTCTTTTACATCGTTTTCATACATTGCATCTTTCTAACAATGTCATATTATGTCATTTTTGCTTTTTTCTGTTTCTGTCTTGTGTGTTTTGCCAGATGTTCATCCCAGTATGTCTTTTAGAAAAAAAAAACAAAACAAGTAAGAATCTGATTTATCTAACTGTCTCTCAGTCATAATAATAATAATAATAATAATGATGATAATAATAATAATACATGTATTCAACTTGAACAAACTGTGAAAACTGGGGTAAAATCCCACATTAAGGCATTATTAACAAATAACAGCTGACATCCACTTCTAAAAAGATTAAATCCAGAAAAAAACATGGGATACCTGAAAGTAAATCCTGTTGTTTCCAAGATAAGGCTTTGTGTGTGTCTGTAAAATGTAGAATACAGTCACAGCGGATGTAAGTTGTCAGGTTTACTGTGATAAAATGTATTCCAGCTCACCAGGCGGCTGAATGAAAAGTAGGCCAAGACGAAGAAAAGCATCTCACTGGAGGAAAGCATCAAGACGTTCAATACTGGCAAAGAAAAAGGACGAATAAAACAGTAGGTTCCAGTTATAAACACTGGGACCGATGGAGGTTCGCCCTGACCTTGTGCCATAAACAGGTGACATATCCGGTCTGGTTTTGTCCCAGTATGGCTGTTCCGACACCAGTGTGACGCTCCAGTTTCACCAGCAATTGTTTGGTGTGAGGTTTCCTCCGAGGACGGGGGTAGGACGCAGTAATGCAGCGCACAACAGGTGAGTGTGGCCTCTGATGGTTTACTGCTGTTATTTTAATACAATGGAAGCGCGGCAGCTGTCAGAGTGGATGTGTTCGATTTAAGAGGTGTATACATCCAGGGGCTGCAGTGAAACGGTCACTATCTGTCCAAATGAGAGATTCCAATGACACAGACGTTACTGGAGCTTCAGGGGAGGATTTCACTTCAAGTTTCTGAGCAGCTGCATTAAAGCCACTGGTCTGAAATGTTTTACCCACTGACAGAAAGGAACTGATATTTGTGAAACTGTTAGTAACACAAGTGAGCACACCATGATACAGGCTACAAAGGAACCTCACCGTACAAATTAGCTGTGCTTGTTTTGCGATTTACTCAATTATTTATCAATTTTCCCCATTTGAAATTAACTGAATTATATTGAATCTGTTCCAGCCCAAAAAACACTCAAAACCTACCCAAAACCACTGATAAAAACACTCCAAAAACACCCAAAACTACTCAAAAAACACCAAAAAAGATTCAAAAATCACTAAAAACAACTCAAAATGACACCAAAAAACACCCAAAAACCAGACCAAACCCACATAAAAACACCAAAAAACACCCAAAAACCACATAAAACCATCCAAATAACACCAAAAAATACCAAAAAACCCCCCACCAAAAACATCCAAAAAACACCCCAAAACCACCAAAAACCATTCAAAACCCATCCAAAAAACACCCAGAACCACCCACTGTCTTCTCCTCCACCAGTGACCAAAATGATCTTTCAAATCTAAAATGTTTAATACCTGTCGATCCACTAATCCTATCATTGCATTATTATTACAATTATTACATTACTCTTTTTTGCATTAAAACCCACTTGACCCTCTTGAGATAAAACTGAACTAGAAATTAGTTTGACATCCTTGACTGTTAACGTCCTCAGTGTAATTTTTGCATTTCACAAATTCATCCCATGGGCCAGAGCCCCATGGTGGGCTCAAACAAACGGCCCACGGACCGTGTGTTTGAGCTAGAAATGAGAAAAATACACTTGGTAAGATTTTGATTTTTGCAGAGTATTATGTTATTATTTGATTTGAGCTCATAGTGAGTTGAATGTGGAACCTGAAGTAAAATGAGTTTGACGTCCGTGTTTTAGAAAACATCGGAGCCAGGATTCAAAGAAAGAACCCTGACTCCAACATGTGACGTAAATAAAGCGGCTGTAAATGTCAAAGTGATGCCTGTGAGTGTGGTGGATGTCAGGAAAACAGCTCGGAGAACAGTGAGAGTCCTCTGTTTGGTGTGAAATGTGCCTCTGAAGCAGAGGAGCAGTGATGGCGTGAGTCAGCTGGTGTGGGTCGGCTTCAGCCTCGAGGCCGACGGCAGAACAAACGTCAGACTGACGACGTGAAGACGAGGCCGAAGGTCGTAAATGCAGAGACACACAGACATGTCAGAGCTGAGTCACAGACGTTCAGCCTGGACTCACAACCAATGAAAAACAGAATGACATCCAATTAACACGGAATCGAAAAAAAAAAAAAAAAAAGGTCAGTTCCCCAGTTCAACAGAGTCTATATCAGTAAATACCGCAACTGAGGAGCTTAAAATGAGGATTTAAGCATATGAATGACCTTCATTGAGGTTAAAATGTGTCACTATTAGTTTGTTGATTTGACACATTTATGTTACAGACAAACAAATACAGAAATTCTTCTGTGTCAAAGTCCTGGTCCAACATTCTGTTTGTTGGTTTAGTAAAGTTCTAATGACCACACATTTGTATTTGTCAATCTCCGTATTAAGATTCAATCTGGAAGAAAAATTAAAATTATCAACAAAATGAACAAAAATTAATAACATAATAAACAAAATGAACAAAAATAACCAGCAAAACAAACAAAATAATCAACAACTTGAACAAAAATTAATGAAATAATCAACAAAACGAACAAAAATGTGTGAAATAATCAACAAATTAAACAAAATAAACAAAAACTTGAACAAAATAATCAACAACTTGAACAAAAATGAAAAAAAAAATCAACAAAATGAACAAAAATGAATAAAATAATCAACAAACCAAACAAAATAATCCACTAAAATTCTATTCCAACATTATATTTGTTGTTTTATTAAAGTTCTAATGTCCACACGCATGCACTTGTCTCTGTATTCAAATTCAGTCTGATATATGTGACGTATGAACAGCAGGAAAAAACGCTTAATTTCTCTTGACATTTTTTTTCTCATGACTTTGATTGTAAATGTTCTGCCTCTAAATGTCTGAAATATTTTCCATGCTCTGACTGTAAATAATAATTTTCTACGACAACAAACCATCTCCTTCCTTCACATCTCACTGCGGAGGAAAAAACTATCATTAAACTTTAAGGAAATATTGATATTTTTATCTCAAATCATCATGAACAGGACATCTTACAGCTGTAGACATGATGTGTCCCATTATTAATGTCCATTTAGGGTATTATAGTTGTGCATAAAATAGTGAACTGTATTGAACAGATAATATCATAAACGGTGATATTTCCCGTTTGTTTACTACCTCTTACAGACAGAATGGGATGTGGATTCAGAGAAAAAGGCCTTTTCATGACTTTTCTGAATGTTTGTATTTATATTTCTGAAGCTTCAGGGGACTCTGTTCACATGTTTGTGTAAAACAGAAGTCTCTTTAATGTCTTTATATTAAGAGGAAACTCTTTGAATGACATAATTCTGTATCGTTTATCTGCACCTTGTAGATTTAGTTTATCTAAATATGTCCAAGAATTATTTTATTTCATGTTGTTTAGTTTTAATCTTTTCTTATTTCATTTTACTTTTATAACAATGCTACTGTTATATACACATGTACATCCTTGTTGCTCCATTCTATTCCATTCTATTCTATTCTATTCTATTCTATTCTATTCTATTCTATTCTATTCTCAAAACATAAATATAAATATCAGTTTTATTTCTGTTGTTCATCTCCACTGACTAAAGCTGTATTATATGAACTATTAAACTAATACTACACTAGTGCCATGACACGACCATGTAAAGATAATTAAACCCTTCAGATGTAGAATAATTAATCATTAACTACAATATCATGATGGTCACAGGTGTATTTATCACTTCATTCTGTTTGTCAGTTTAGGTTTTTACACATTATTTCACATTTCTGTATCTTACTGTAGTGTTTTATTCCATGCTAATATGAAATTAATTATTAAAATCACACCTATATGAGTAGAATTGTATAACACATTGCATCTGTTTCCATCTGTTCAAGGTAGGACAGTGTTTTGGAGCAAATACACATTTTGCACAAACTTTTTTTTTTTTTTTTTCTGGAAGTAACTCCTGGAAAGAGGGAGCATATCGTCACTGTTGGGCGGAAACTTCTGTCCAAAACAGTCATTTTTCAGGAAACTGGAAAAACGATGGATATTCTAAATAAATGAATGGACTTAAGAAATGTAGTCACAAGTTGTTTTCAACACTTTTCATTGATTAAATATTTCTAAAACTATCAGGCCAACGTAAAGACTGACCAATAGAACAATTTTATGACAAAAAAAAGACCAAAAATGGACTTACAAGGTTTCCATCTGACAGTGACGATATGTTCTTTGCATGATTTAACTTATTCTAACTTTTTCATCAGCTAAAAGTAGGTTCTTTCTTTATAAAAAGCTCAATATTTTTACTATGTACACTATATAGACAAAAGTATTGGGACACGTTCTTTTCTAACAGGGGTCTGGGATACAAAACAATAATGATAAATGTCAAATTATAGTTTTATATTGGGATAAATATCATTAGTTTGGTTTAAATTGTTATCTCCAAAATGCCTCAGAGATAGTTTTTACTGAATTTCTCTCAACATGACTATGATTTTTAATGTTCTATCTCTACATTTCTAAAATATTTTTCGGGCTCTGACTGTAAATAATACTTTTCCGCCACAACTAACCATCTACTTTCTTCACATCTCCCTGAGGAAGAAAAATCTACCATTAAACTTTAAGCAAATATTGATGTTTTTATCTCCAATCATCATGAACAGGACATCTTACAGCTGTAGACATGATGTGTCCCAATACTTTTGTCTATATAGTTAGTTTATAAACATAAATATTTCCTATTTATCACTAATACTTATCCCAGTATAAGACTATATTCTGACATTTATCATTATCGTTTTGTATCCCAGACCCGTTAGAAAAGAAACACCTGAACTCAATGTGTCCACATACTTTTGTCCATATAGTGTATATCGTTTTATTTACATTCCTTCAAATCACAAGAAACGCACACATTTCTGCACGTTTGTTTGTCTTCGTATTGTTTCAGTCACTGTAAATATAGAAGTAGAGTCCACAGAAATACATATGAGAGCTTCTACAGAGCAAATAATTCACTGTTTATTCTTTATCTGTTGTTAGAAAAGAAACACCTGAATTCAATGTGCCCCAATATTTTTGTCCATATACTTTATAACTATCAATATTTCCTATTTATCACTAATATTTACCCCAGTACAAAACTATTTTATGACATTTGTTGTTATTTTTTTGTATCCCAGACTCCTGTTAGAAAAGAAACACCTGAACTCAACGTGTCCACATACTTTTGTCCATATCGTGCATCCTCATGTATTTGTTAACTTTAGTCTAATGATGTCAGATTTGTCGTTTCCGTCACATGATCTGACTTTGCTTCCATGTGCAGATTTTGGACTCTGGCGTGTGTTCGTCTTACCTACGACCTGGATGATCTCAGCCAGCAGTACTCCGTCGGTGACGTCCGTTTGCAGGTCCTTGATCAGACGCTTGTGTCCTGACTTGGCGAGGTAGTGGTTGGCCCAGTCGGTGTAGATCTGCACTCACACAACACAAACACACAACACCACGCCGTTCGGTTAGGAGCCAACGTCAAGAAAAAACAGTCCCACGCAAAGGGGGCCAAGCCCGTCGGGTCGTCCGAGTGTTCCAAACTCCATCAGCACTCCAAAACTACAAAAGGCATAAATGGTTGAAACAAATTTACGACTCATAAAATAACAACATGGTTGAATGGGAGCGGAGGAGCCCTGTCTTTTGTTGGGGCTCCGATCTGGCATATATCCGCGTGGTATTCAAATTGGGGCCATTGTGCTCAGCCGGGGCATTCATCTCCAAGCGCACGGCGGCGGTTTTCAATGGGCCGTGCTGACATCACTCTCAGGGGACAGAAAAGACCCTTCGCTGCCTGGAGGGACCAGACGAGGGGGGGGTAGGGGGGCCCGAGCAAGCATCTGAATAATCTGAATAGCTTCGTTCATAATTAGTCGCCAAACTCTTTCTGCTTAACCCTTTATAGAGCACTCATATTATCATTTTATCGACAGCACTTTGAGGTTTTTATCTGTGAAAAGCACGTTATAAACTAGAAAAGCACTTGGAGAGTGCAGACCTCCACCAAGGCTGATCAGTCCCCTCACCCCCCCGATCACCATGTCCTCTAATAACACACTAAGGTTGAAATGTTCAGTATTTCTATGAGTAAGTAAAGTTTAGTACCTCCGCCAAGGAACGGTGGAGGTTATGTTTTCATTGGGGTTTGTTTGTTTGTCTGTCTGTTAGCAAGATCACTCAAAAAGTTATGGACGGATTTGGATGAAATTTTCAGGAAATTTGTTCCTTGTGCCAGTATCAACATTTCCTGAAAATTTCATCCAAATCCTTCCATAACTTTTTGAGTTATCTTGCTAACAGACAGACAAACAAACAAAAAATCGCCCCCCCGATCACCACCAAAATGTAATCATTGGTTCCTTGTGCCAGTATCAACATTTCCTGAAAATTTCATCCAAATCCGTCCATAAATTTTGAGTGATCTTGCTAACAGACAGACAGACAAACAAACCCCATTGAAAACATAACCTCCACCGTTCCTTTTTCGGAGGTACTAAACTTTACTTACTCATAGAAATACTCAACATTTCAACCTTAGTGTGTTATTACAGGACATAACAAGACTTCAGCTGTTTCTCAATACACGTTCTTGTCTGTTCTTCCATTCTCGTGTTCTCATGAAATGTCATCAGTCATGGCCAAAGTACTGTTCCATTTTAAAATTTGCATAAACAAGAACCCATGGAATACCCAGATGATGTTCTTGTCTGCTAGCTTAAACCAAGGATGCACTGGGTGGTGACTTGTGTAGGCTTGGCTGGCAGATATCCCAAGGTGCACTTTGGGCTACTCTTAAATGCTACAGTGGCTTCTGTGAAAACTCAATTCAGAAATGTTTTTTGACTATCCGATCTTCTAAAAAATGCCAGATAGGCAGCTGATACCGATCTGTAGATCAGATCGGGACATTTTTAACTGTAACTGTCACTGTCTTGAAATGTGTGCGGAAATGACCAAAAATAGTCACTTGTCCAACAAAGGGTTAAACCCCTCACTCAAGTGTCGACAGAGGTGAGTTTCTATTTCTGGGGAGACTGAATAAAGCCCCAACAGGCTGTGGAGAAGGAAAAAAAAGAACTAGAAGAAGAGCTGCTTAGGAGTAAGTGATAGCAGGTGATTTGGAACATTGTTGGGTTCGTCTGTAAACTGTTTGACAAGTGTAAGTCAGAGCAGTTTCCCTCCAGCAGGGATCTGAAACAAGTGACAACGCTGCTAAAAAAAGACCCACCTCCTGTTAGCGCTCGCTCAGTTTTCACACACAGAGCGGCAGAAATACTTTGATACTACGCTGCTCATTAAGTGTCTACAGTAGTAGAGGAGACAGTCCTCAAGCTGAACCTGCCTCCAGACTCTTAAGGTGGTTTTCCACAGACTCTCACAGTCTTCTAATGGGAATAAAACACCACCTAATAAACAAAAAAAAAAAAAAATAGTAGTATTTCACTGGGTTGGATTCACGGTGGTATCATTTATGCCACACAATACTTACGCAATGTTATAACACTCACTCAATTCTTTATGATCTCCATAAACTAATCCACTGTTCAGACTACTTTAACTTCACTGTTGCACCTTCATTGTCTATTTATTGTCTCCTCAACCTCCTGCTGGTTATTGTTATATTTTATTTGTTTTTTCTACTACAATCAGGGGAAAAAAATATTAGACCACCCCTTGTTTTCTTCAGTTTCTTGTTCATTTTAATGCCTGGTACAACTAAAGGTACATTTGTTTGGACAAATATAATGATAACAACAAAAATAGCTCATTGCAGTTTAATTTCAGAGCTGATATCTATCCATTTTCCATTGTTTTCTTGATAATAACCCAAATCACTTCAGTTCTTACATCAATATGGTATTGTACTGACGAAAACAGTGCTTTTAGACATTCCATGTTTTCTTTTCTGTCTGTTTTAGTCACATGATACACACAAGTACTTAGTACTTGATTGCATAACCCTTGTTTTTGATGACTTTTGATGGTCTAATAATTTTTTCCGCGACTCTATGATCTGAGTCTTGTAATTCCAGTTTTCTGTATGCGATGCACATATGGCAAAAATTTACAATATTCATTCGTTTTAGCTTTATTAAGAACACAAAAGTAGGTCCATAGGATAAAGCTGACTTTGACTTTTAACTAAACTGTGACAGTACTGACCTTGTTTGTTGGATTCCAAACAGATCTTTAGTTCAGCTACTGACAACACAAACTGTGGCTGTTTTCTGTCTAAAAACAGAGCTAAGCTAACAGAGCTATAATGTAAACTATCAGCTGATGCACTACATCAACATCACTAGACGCATGTAAATAAAACGAACAAAAAATAGACAAAATATTCATCAAATCTAACAAAAATGCATAAATGATGAACAAACTAAACAAAAATTACCACAAATATCAACAAAATCCACAAAGGGGCGCAAAAGAATCAGCTGATGTAGCACGTGAACATTATAAGACACTGTTATTTGGAGCAACTGTTAAAGCATCTATGAGTTTTAGTTTGAAAAAGAAAACTTGATGATACCATAATACAGATGTGTGGAAACAATGACATTTATATTTTAATCAGTGAGTGATTCGTTGGTGATTTTGGTCCTAAGTGTGTTCTGGTCCCAGACTGACCCCTGCTGGTGAGAGTTTGGAATATCAATACAACATAGAACCCATTTAATGGAAACTATATCAGAAATTAGTTGCAGAAATTGTCTCTATCTCCCATTATGTGCATTAATTCTTTTTCAATAATGGCAAAAAAAACAGCTTCAGTGAGTCTACTGAGGAAGTGAGGGATTTTTTTTTTTTTTATTAGATTATTCGATTCAATTAGACTTTATCGATCCCACAACGGGGAAATCCAATGGTCAAGGCAGCAACAAAGTGCAAGACAAAATGTACACGTATAAAGATAGTGCAAAAGACAAACAATATTAAATAATAATAATAGTAATAAGTAATAAAAACTACTGACTATACACATACTTACAACCGAGTGGAATTTATATGTCAGACAGTTTATAGTGACGTATTTAAATTTTGCCATGGAAATGCACTTAATGACAGAGTAGACATAGAGATTTCAGCTTTCATGTCAATCGCAGGAAGTTCCCATGTGTCTATTAACCCTGACATGTGCGTGACACGGCGCTGACCTTTGTTTCTTTGTGTTTTCTCTGTAAACAAACCTGTGGCCTTTCGTCCGTGCTACTCATCGGCTGAATCACAGACCTCATGATGGCCGACAACAGGTGTGAGCACTTCAAAGACCCAAACCTCAACATGTACATACCCATAGACGCACACATGAAGCGTTTATGACACCGCACAACCACACATTCAACTCACAGAGCCTCGGAGCTATGTTTAACCCTCTGCACACCCACATAACATCAACGCACACTTAGACCAGGACTCTTGAGTGACATGTGGAGATGTAAAAGCCTCCGAGAAGCCGGATTAAAGTCTATTCTTTCAATGCACACACTCAGCTGATGGACGGCAAGAGGAAGTGCCACATAGGTTTCTTTTGAAGTGGTTGAATTGAGGGGTAGAGGTGTAATTAAGACAGAGGTGAAATGGGTAGCTGTCAGTTACAGAAGGGGGAGAAGCCTGAGGGAAGGATGGGAGAATAAAAGACAGGAGGACGGGCAGACAAGTCGCAACAGTTTGGTTTTAACAGCCCCAAAACCTTTCCATTCTGTCACATAATCCAACACTTTACAGCAGACTTCAACCTCAAGAGTTTCATGTGAGAAGAAGATTGAGTTCAGGTGAAAACCACCCATGTTCAAGAACACCCCCAGGACAGAGGAAAACGGAAACACCGATTCATATGAGGGGGGTAAACAGTTTATCTGGGGTGGAAGACGCAGCAGAGCATCCTGAAGCACATTAGAAAGTTAATAGTGGCTTTTCCATTGGACATCTGTGCAAGACTTCACCGATATTTACTAAATGTTGAAGAAACAGAAGTGCGTAAAGTCGGTTCTTCCATTAAATCACAAATGCGATGATTTATTTATTATTGTGAGATGACATGAGAAGTCAATCCATAAACATGGCGACAAATGTAAATATGGTGTTGATTTACAGATATCTTCATTATTATTACATATTACCCCTCTATCCTGTACTAAATTAAAAAAAAAAAAAAAAATTAAGTTTCCTGGTGTGTCCACACATACCGCACCATGTTTCTTTTAAAAACCTTCTTTTTCACTTGTAACATCCGTCAACATCAATTTTTTTTTTAAAATTAACCTGACTCTAGTTGCGGGAAAAAAGTCTTTCCAATGCAGTTTTGTGTGATATACAATTTGCGCTACATCCCAAAAAAAAAAACACCTCTCGCCAGCGCAAAAACTTTTAATCAAAAAAGGAGAGTTTTGGTGAAATTGTCTTTTTTCCGTTAGGTAAATATTTATGCGCAAGTTATATTCGCGCAATTTGACGGTCAATGGAAAAGCAACTACAATAAGTTTAAACGCACACTATATTTGGAATAACTTTTCACATATTTCGTGCACATGAAATAAGAAAACATTGCATTTTGGAAATTTGGAGCCTCTATAAAGTCAAAATAGGAACATATGACACTAAACTAACAGTAGAAAATATAGGACATTCTAAGTTAACCTGTTATTCTTACTCGAAGTCTGTAATTCCAGTTCAGAAGTCTGACGTTAGCCATCAGATCTGTTGATAATAAGTTTGTAAAACATCATTTCCACCAAATCGATTGATCAGTCAGCCTCTCATGATGATATTAATACATATCAATCATCAAATTAACTAGTTCAGGTGATTTAAATGAAATGACAGACTATAAAAGAGTCTTTGAAGGCTTTGAAGAGAACAACACAACAGCAGGAAATGATGTCCAGTAGACCACAGACCAGAAATTTCATCAGCAATCCAGACTGTACTTATAATATAATACTAATAAAACATCTGAAATAATCTAAATCTGAACCATATGTGACAACCAGACATGTGCTGGGGCTTCTATGATCAGTGTGGGAGGAGGCTGATGAGATGCAGCCTCTGTAGACCTCAGTGACATCTTAATAAAACGTATTATAAATGAAGATGAGAGTTGACGATAGAAACTTTAATTGAATCCAGCTTCACCTCAGGGAAGAAATTACCGTGTAATAAAAAGACACGCTTTAAACTGAGTATCACTATAATAATAAACCCAATACAAAGCCCTGAGGTACTTATTTATCCCCCACTGTCTGATCTAATCACGATAATATCAGTAGTAACATCTAAACTCATCATCATTTCATCCCTGTTTCACTACAGTGTTATGAGATATTTCCAGAACCCCCTCCCCCTTCATGATTCCTGTTCCTGGTGGGACTGTTTTTATTTTCCCCGGAGCTATAAATGTCGCTGTAGTCGGTACATTCCAGTCCCCGGAGGGAACATGACACCTATACATCCACACACTGTGGACCTTCTGGAAGCCTTTTGACCTCCTACTTTCAGGAATTTCTCACCTCGAGATGCAAAATTAAACCTCAGATCGCATTCCATCTGGTTTCAAATGGGACTTTTTACTGCGAGTAGGATCATTTTTCTGTTGCTTTCTATACCATAAATGACACGTTGACGATGAGATTAGAGACTATTATGTGTTTATGTTTAACACCTAGTTATAAGAATATCTGACATTGGCCAAAAGTGACAAGTTCATAATGTGATCAAAAATAGCTTTATATGTAATCTGGATGGATGGATCCAGCAATGCATTTTTGTCCTCTGTAGGGGACAAGAGTTTCACAGCTTTACTCATAAAAAAAGGAAAGCTGTCCACTGCAAAGGACAAAATAAAAATAAAAATTGCATCTAAAAAAACTGTTGCATTATGCTTTTTTCCAAGTCAACTGTTTAATGCAAAACAAGCCAAAAAATTATATTCCTTGGGTCTCAGAACGATATAAATTTAGCTCAAGAAATTCCTCAAGATTATGAGACAAAAATCATCCATTAAACTTTAAGGAAATATTGATGTTTTTATGTCAAATCATCATCAACAGGACATCTTACAGCTGTACACATGGTGTGTCCCAACACTTTTGTCCATATAGTTAATAAACATCAATGTTTTCTTAAAGTTTAATGTTAGATTTGTCTTCCTCAGTGAGATGTGAAAAAAGTAGGTGGTTAGTTGTGGTAGAAAATTATTATTTACAGTCAGAGCATGAAAAATATTATAGAAACTCAGAGGAAGAACATTTAATATCATAGTCATGGATAAAAAATAAAACAAATCAATGTTTACAGAAATTAACCTTTGTATGGTGTTTGGGTCTGTGGGACCCGTTTTCATTTTTTATTAAAAGACAAATGATGATTATTTTTTTTAATGATTTTTTTCTCTCTCATATCTTGATTGTATTACATTTTATTAAAAAAAAACTAAAAACGAGTAGCACTTAAATTCATAAATGTGATCTAGCAAAGAAAAAAGGCAAATATTAAACATATATGCTTTTTATGTTGCTTGTAATTGGGATGAAGTAAACATCTGCCAAGTATTTTAACATATATTGTTTGATTAATTTGAATTAAAAACCCACAAATGCAGTGGGACCACCACACCCACCAACAATGGCTGAATAACAAAAATCTGAACACTGCACAAGGTTTAAGTCCAAACCATCTCTGAGGCGTTATGGAAGCAAAGATAACAATTTAAACCAAACTAACCAATGCAATGATATTTATTCCAATATAAAACCATATTATGACATCAGTCATTATTGTTTTGTATCCCAGACCCCTGTTAGAAAAGAAACACCTGAATTCAACGTGTCCACATATTTTTGTCCATATAGTGGATATGAGACCATCCACATACTTTTGTCCACATAGTGCATCCTGGCCTCCATAGAACAATTCCACCATCTTACATATAAATACACATATTGAGCTACCACTGTGCCCACACCCAAACCTGTGTTAAACCACCTGCTCTGCTCATGTTCGATAAACGCACAAACATCTGCACTAACTCTGTCCAATCTGAGCCTTTAACAGTCACTTCCTCAAAGCCTCGATGAGCAGGGATGAGTCGCTCACAGCTACATCTTATTTTTCCACAAACATCCACATCCAATTCGCTGAGTCATCGGACGGCGTGTGATGTCGACAGAAGGTCGTGACGCACACGGGCCGAGTCCACAGCGGCGACCGAGGCACCACGCTGCCGTAGTGCCCTTGGGTTGAAGGGGACTTTCTAAAGGGGCGGAGTCAGACGGTGACTCTGGGAGACCAGGGATCGACTGCAGATGCTGCAGAGGAGGAGGAGGATGACGAAGGCTGATGAAACAGCAGCAGGAGCTCAGCTGATGTGGCTTTACTGTGGTTTAGTGTTTGTGTCAGTTTCCTGCTGCTGTTTACACTCGCACTGATCTCTGAGGGTTCAGGTGAACCCACACTGCACAGACACCAACACCTGCACAGACTGCTCCCATAATCTGAGCCAAAAAAAGATAGTATTCACTTAACCATTTCAGTCAATTATTATTCCTACAAACTGAGCTTCTTTGTCCATTTTTACCCCAAAAGAGGAGGCAAGGGGTTTTGTTTTTGGTTCGGTTTGTTTCTTTAACACTCCAGCAGCAAAACTACTGGTTGAATTCATACCTAATTGGGTTTACAGATTGCCAGTGACCCAGAATAGATGTGATTACATTTTGGAAAAGTAGGTCAAAGTTAGGGCTGCTCGATTATAGAAAAAAAAAATAATCACGATTATTTTAGCAATAATTGAAATCACGATCATTAAAAACGATTATTTGTTAACCTTAAAGTTGTTTATTTTTTTCTTGCAAAGCAATGTAAAATATACTCCTTAAACATAAATAAAGCTTTTAACCACTAAAACAAAGTATGTTCACTTTTGTACGAAACAAAAAAATCTTTGAATGCAAATAAGTGTACTGTAAATTCAAGTATGTTTCCTTTTGTAAATAAATAGTGCACTGTAATTAAACTGCATAGACTTGCCATAGAACCGTAGCAATAAAAAACAAAAAAAACCTCACGTAAAGTGCAAATTATAAATTCAAGTATGTTCAATGTAGTATGAAACATGGTAAATTCAGTGGCGTGCCGTGAGGTTTCAGTTCAGGCCTTCTGTATACATCAGCCATCTAGAATACGTACGTCAGGGTTATACGGGTTAGGGTTAGGTTAATACAGGAGTTGGAGCGTAAAGAGATTCGGAGACTGAAGATTGCATTGCGGACGAAGTTGTTTTTATGCGTTTTAGTTTTTCATAAGATTACAATAAAGGTGGTGGTGGTTAAACTTTAGATGGTTACAAAGGTTTGTTGTGTTAGCGGTCGGTGCGGACACAACTACGAAACACTTTTTGCACGTGATGTGTTTTTGCTCTTCGTCTTCTTCATCAAACCCAAAGTGATTCCATACAATTGAATTTGACTTGCCTTTTTTGTTTACCAAGCACTTCTGCTGTGATTCTCCTGCCATTTTTCCAGACCGCCAGGTACAACTTTCCTCTTGGGGTGGACCTGCCGGCTAGCTGGCAGCTGTAGCTTAGAGGGGGCGGGGCAGAGCAGCTCATGGTAGCTTGCGTGCGCGTGAATTAAAACAACTCAAAATTAATAATCGTTTTTTCTCGATTACATAATTTTTGTAATCGTTGCGTGTAATAATCGAAATTGTAATTGAATTTCGATTAATTGCACAGCCCTAGTCAAAGTTTAAATTTTAAGGAATTTTAAAATCTTTTTCTTCTCTCATTTACTTATAATGGGCAAAATTTCACATGTCTATAAAAACATCAATTTTGTTTCAATTTACTTCAAACTTGGCACATATATAGAGGCAACTGATATGCTGACATCTGCACACGCATAGACATGACATCATCAGCTGGATCGATGCCAAAATAAGCTACAATATATGTGAGGGGTGGGGTTTCTTCTGCCCTGAACCACTTGTTTTCCTTGTTTATTATGATTATTATGATAATGATTATTACTAGTGCATTGACCTGTGGGGAACCACGCATCACAACCAGACCTCATAATGAGTACATGCACAGAGTGAAAGTGAAACTTACAGATACTTTACTAGTTCCTCTAAGCCCCCCACTGTTGTGCAGCTTTTCCCTACCTCTGTAAACTTTAATTTGAGGGGGCAGGAAGTTCGTTCCCCGTCCCCCAAACCGCGCCCGGATCAGCCCAGTTTGGGCTGATCATGACTAAATCCGATCTTCTAAAAAATGCCAGATCGGCAGCTGATACCAATCTGTAAATCAGATCGGGACATCTCTAATCTGAGCTTTTATGAACATCTACATGATCAGTAGGGATGCACCAATTCCGATACGAGTATTGGCATCGGCTCCGATACTCACTGTGTGTACTTGTACTCGTAAAAGACATCCGATACAAATGCACCGATACCACTTACGGCTGTGTGACATTCCCAGTTCAGTGCAGCAGGTACGAGGAGGAGGAATAATGTGTGTGGAGTGTGAAGAGTGAGGAGATTTTTCAAAATAAATGACGGTGATAAAAGTAACGCTGACTGCAAGTAACGTTAGAAACACAGACAGATACGGACGCAGCGTTCTGTCCGTCCTCTGCGTACATTCCATCCATTTTCCAGGTGCTGGCGGATGCGTAAACAGAATGAGAATACCAGCAGGAGTATGGAGCGGTGCGGACCGCTGCCAGCAGAAGTGAAAACAAAACTTATCATTCATTTCTCTTTTCTCTACCTGCTGAAGCTAAGCTTTTAAACCTTACCAGTGAAAACGCTGCAATATTAGTATCACATTAGTGTTTCCTCTGTTGTCTCCATGTTTGTTATTACTGACTTTCCTCTTCTTCTTCTCAAAAAACTTTACTCTTCTTCGTGGTATTTGTCCAGTATGGTTAATTCAGAGCAGCGCCCCCTGGTGGATTAATTGAGAAACGCTCATTCCAACACATTAAATGTCAGTAGCAGCACTTTTTTTCCAGTCAGACTAATGACAACGACAATAAAGCACATTTACAAAAGGAACTAAGAACTGGAATGGGATTATTAAGTACTCGTATCAGTACTCGGTATCAGCAAGTACTCAAATGTAAGTACTCGTACTTGGTCTGGAAAAAAGTGGTATCGGTGCATCCCTAATGACCAGTGAATTAAATATAGGAAAATACATGATGTTCACTGAAAGAACATAACATACAGACAATAATATCATAATAAATGGTGATAAATCACTTAAGAAAAGTTAAATATTGAGAAAAAATATTTTGGAACGGCCATAAAAATACCATTGGGTCTTTATGGGTTAAACATTAGACATTAGACACACTGCTACGCTAGCGCTTTAGGACATAAAAGCCACAAAAGCAGTTCAACAGGAGGTGTTCCATTGTGACAGAAATATTAAGGTTTGAGTTTCTGAGCTATTCTTTCATTAAAGACACTTGTGAATTTCCTCCCCCCGATGCAGACCATTTACTCTTCCATGGAACTGAAGAAAGGTGCTACAGTTTTCAGTCTGCACCACATAAGTTCAGAGCATTCCTGAAAGCGTTTGAGTGGATAACTTCACAACTATTAGCCTTATTACCTCCAGGGTTCAGTAAGCGAACCTAAAAGTGCAGCGCTGAACACGCCATTATGAACTAATCTACCGACGTGAGCGAAACGCTTTAAGGGAACGCAGCGGCTGCAAACGCTATCTCTCACGACAAGCTTTCAGACGGAGCCAGGACCAAACGGCTGCAGGTATGATGGGAAGGACCAGGGGTGTCAAACATAGGGCACAGGGGCCAAAAGCGGACCACCAAAGGGTCCAATCCGGCCCTGGGGGTTGAGGGAAATGCAAAAAGTACACTTAAGATACAGGATTAGCTCAGTATGCATATTTATATGAAAGATGGAGGAACAATTCTGTGGAGGCCAACATAGACTATATGGACAAAAGTATGTGGACATGTTGAATTCAGGTGTTTCTTTTCTAACAGGGGTCTGGGATACAAAACAATAATGAAAAATGTCATACTGTATATAAACTATATGGACATAAATATTGGGACACAACGTGTCTATAGCTGTAAGATGTCCTGTTCATGATGATCAGAGATAAAAACATCAATATTTCCTTAAAGTTTAATGCTAGAAAACTATTATTTACAGTCAGAGCATGAAAAAATATTTTAGAAATTTAAAGGCAGAACATCTAGTCATCGATTAAAAAAATAAATTAAAAATTACTGTTGAGGAAAATGATGTTAAAACCATCTCTGAGGCATTTTGGAAGCAAAATAAGAATTTAAATCAAACTAACCAATGCAATGATATTTATCCCAATATAAAACTACATTATGAAATTAGTCATTATTGTTTTGTATCCCAGATCCCTGTTAGAAAAGAAACACCTGAATTCAACGTGTCCACATACTTTTGTCCATATAGTAAACAAATAATGACATCTCCAAATTTTTCTCTTCAATCAAGGACCAACAAAGGCATTTCTTCCTCTATACTTATCTATATTCTAAATTAAACACACCAACATCTTATTTTATATTATCTTTAACTCATATTAACATCTTACTTATTTTATGACACTATAATAGTAATATCTCTTTCTTCCCCCTTTTTCTGATCTTCTTACTGTTTATTTTCCAGTTTTTTATGACATCTTTTTGCCTGCTTATTCTACTTGTATCCACTCTCCCTGCCATAATTTGCTCTGATAAAATAAAAGTGTGGTAAAACATTAAAAAAAAAAAAAAAAAGAAGATCTGGACTGAGACGGCCTCCACAGTGCAGGTCTGGGACGTTCACAGATTTACGAGGCTGAACCCAGTCCCAGACGTTGAGCCCAGTGTCGGTTACCTGCTTCTATAATCATTCTGGCTCAGACCGCTGACGTTTCCATTTCCACTTGACCTTTCCTCACCACTCACAACTCTAACAACAACTGTGCATATGAATAACTCGGCGAAACATTTCCTCTGTTCTCTTACAGCTGCTGCGAGGTTTGATGACTAAGACATTAAGTCACATTTTTGCTTTTACACAGCCTCATCTACAATCTAATCACCTTTAGAGTAGGTTTTAAAGATGGACTCCAGCTGAGTTAGAAGGAAAAATCGAAATAATCTGATTAAAATAACATGATATATCTACAGACATGAGATGGTCCCTATTATTTAAGTTTACATGCAGCTGTGGTTTATTATTTCCAAAAACCACATATAAAAGGCGTATATTAATCCTGATGATCAATGAAATATTAGTCACAATCTAATCATCTTTAGTGCAGATTTTAAAGATGGACTCCAGCTGAGTTAGAGGGAAAAATGTAAAGAATTTGATTAAAGTACACTTAATTATACGTACAGACACGGGATGTTCCCTATTATTTAAGTTTACATGGAACTGTGGTTTATTAAAAAAATAAATTAAAAAAAAAACATATGTAAAAGGCATATATAAGCCCCAATGATCAATGAAATATTAGTGACATCAACATATGACGTTCAAGTTTGTGGACAAGAGTTTCACAGCTTTACACAAAAAAAAAAAAAAACCAAACAAAAACTGTCCACCGCAAAGGACATTCCATAAAATTAAAAAAAAAAAATGCAATTGAAAAAACTGTTGCATCATGATGTGTCTAATATAGCCAATTATTTAATTTTAAAAAAAGCCAAAACTTGTACTTTCCTGGGTCTTAGGAGCATGAATATCTTCTTAATTAAAAAAAAAAAAAAAAAAAAAAAAAAAAAAAAATATATATATATATATATATATATATATATATATATATAAATAAAGTCAAAATCAAAATGCATTTCCACTTTAGCCTAATTTCGAGTAAAAAAAATTGATTAAAAAAATGTAGATACTTTTTTTCATGCATGAAAGGGTTGAAACAGAAATTGAAAATAGAAATGGAATAGACTTTATTATCATTACACAGATTGTGCAATGAAATTGTAGGTGGTTTCTGCCAGCGACAGTGCACTATACGTCTAATATACAAAAAATACACACATATATTAAATATGATAGTGTGCAATAGATGTATGTGCAAAACAGAGATATATGTGAACATTTCCAACAGACAGGACTCACATGTCTGCAATATGATTCATGACAGTGTTAAAAGTCGATTGGATTATGTTATTAATGTCACTGAAGATGAGCTTGAAAATATGAAATTGAATTGGACGCTCAGATAAAGATCTTTAAGTCTGCAGGCATTAGAGAAACACAGGAAGCCAGAAAAGCATAAAATTACCATAAAATAGCACCAACAAATACCTGCCATCGCCTCATACTGTTCTGTATTCACAGAGAGAATCAAACTGACCCCAGTCGACCCACTAGGTAATAACAACTCTGCATTAAAATACATTCATGATGCTCCTAAATGAGTAAAAACTGGCAAATATTCTGTCATTTTCTTCCAATCGCCGACATTACAATGTAAAATGTTCTATACGATTTTGCAAACTACACCTCGTTAGCATTTCTAGATGAATGTTTTCAGTGTTTACCTGCTCATGAGAATATTTAATGATTTTTATGATTCAGATTTTGATAGCACTTGGTTCGATACAAAAAAAAAAAAGTGATTAAAACACAGACGTAAACCATAACTGTCTCTAACCCTATCCAGTATGTTTTTATTACTTTCAGAAAATCACACAGGAGTCAGAACACAAATGCCAGTCTGATGTCAAAGTTCATGTATCTGCTGAATGTTAAAGAAAAGCCTGAAATATAGACTGAGTACAACAGTAAAACACAGATATTCAATGTATATAGAACTGTCAAACATACGGCCCGTGGGCCAAAACTGGCCCACCAAAGGTTCCAATCCGACCCCTGGGATGAATTTGCAAAGCACAAAAATTGCAATGAATATGTTAACATTCAAGAATGTAAAGCTCATTTTAACCCACTTTGATTTCAAGTGGGTTGGACCAATAAAATAAGAGCAGAATAACCTACAAATAATGACATCTCCAAATTGCAAACTCAAAAAAATATAACTATCATGCTTGTTACTAAATGTGTTGTGTCTTTGTAGATCCACTGTGATCTGTAAGTTGTAATGCACATGTATAAATGATAAAGGTTGTTAACATTATTCACATTTTTTGTGAAAGGATAGTTTGTAAATGTTTTCATAATAGATTTTTTTTTGCACTAAAACACACTGGTGGGTCAGTAGAATAATAAAAAAAATATAAATAATGACAACTTCAAACTTTTCTCTATGTTTTAGAGTAGAAAAAAGTAAAATTAGATTATGAAAATGTATATCTACACACTATACTTAAAAATATGAAATGAAATGCATGATTAACCTGAAAATTAAGTGCAATAAGTGAAAATAAGTGCAATTTTATTTTATTTATTTATTTATTTATTTTTACAATTTACAGATTGCAGTGAATCTACAAATGCACAAAATATTTAGTAACAAACATAATATTAAAATTGCGCTGACTTCTCTTAAGACACTTCACATTGTTCATATTTGTTCAGATTATGCACATATTTGGTGGACGGAGTTTGTAAATGTAAATATTTTCATGTAATTTTCCTTTTTTAAACTAAAACAAAGTGGAAAAAATTGGAGTTGTCATTATTTATAGGCTATTATTTAACAGTTTTTGGCCCATGTGGGATCATAATGGACTGAACTAAACTGAGTGTGAACCCCCCCCCCCCGGTTTAAAGGGAATGTACAGGTTCAGTGGTGACATGGGTTGACCTGGTTTTAACCTGCATCCATATGGTTGGTATTGGTAGAAACCCTCTTATTTCTTACCACTTTGTAGTTTTCACAGGAGAAGCGGCTGTAGGTCCTGGCAGGAACCCTGAGGCCGCCATGCGCTGCCATGTAGACCTTTCACCTGGACTCAGAACGACCGGCAAAACCGAATGAACCAAATACACCAACGACCGAGTCCGCAAACACCCCAAAGACACCAGAGTCATGGAGGTGCAGTGAGCATATTTAGCCTCAGCAGTAACACTGTCCCTCTCACATCTCACCCCCTTCAGACTGAAGCCTCAGACGCTCTGACACTGGTTTAACACCCCCCCCCCCCTCCAGAGTGTCACTCAGTCTGTCTGAATCAGCCGTCCTGACTCAGTTCCTCCTCCTACAGCTGATAAAAACACAGACACAAACCTGACAAATCCATCAGAAACTAGTGGTTATTTTACCCACAGAGTAGACGATTAATCCTATTGATTATTATACAATCTGATGAGGACTTTTACCATTAAAGTGAAAAACTAGAAAAGCACTCTGAGAGCGCAGACCTCCGCCAAGGCAGATCAGTCCCCCCTCCTCAACATTTCCTGAAAATTTCATCAAAATCTGTCCCCCCCGATCACCACCAAAATTTAATCATTTGTTTCTTGTGCCAGTATCAACATTTCCTGAAAATTTCACGCAAATCTGTCCATAACTTTTTGAATTATGTTGCTAACAAAATAACGGACAAACCCCAATGAAAACATAACCTCCTAGGTGGAGGTAACAACTATGAAAACCAAAGAAATTCTCTCAAAACTACCAACAAATTGGTGTCCTTTGTAGAAAAAAAAAACAAAACACTTTAATTACATCGATTTTGACAGATACGGTTCTATTTACTGCATTTTAAGTTGCATATTATTTTACAAGTAGAGAACATTTATGTAACTTCTACCAAAACTTCCGAGACTCTTCAACAGTTAATATACACTATTGCAATAATGACCATATCTGTTTAGTAGAAGCTTTAAGGGCGTAGATTTACACATGCAGGAGTATCTTCCTCTATAAGGCTGCAGTTTTACGCAGAATCTGAATTAAATTAAGCATCAAAAACTAACTAAATTTCCACAGATCGAATATTTAGACCCTAGTTTTTCCAAAAAGTATGGTAATAAGGGTCAGTGATCATGTGGAATTATATGTTTCCATTGACCCCCCCCATACCTGTTTACCTAATTCTTCCACAAATGAAGTAAAAATACTTAAACTCAGAGAGCACCTCCACTCTGTGATGACCTAAGGTAATAAAATACTACAGGGAGGACTCAGTTGGATAGTCTTTCAGATGTTGAAGTCTGTTTAAACATCAGAACATGGTTTACAGTCACACCATCTGCTGACAGAACCCGCACAGTACAGATGCAGGGACGTCAGGTCTACGTTAGTATCACATGTGTTTCAATATTTATATTCAATGCTTTATTGTCACTGTATAAAAACGAGATAGTGATTCAAGCATCCTTCGAGCTGGCATAGCAAAACAAGTTCAAAGGCAAAGATAAAGTGCATTCCTAAAGTGCAAACATAACAAGCCCACACTTGAAAACCCTCAGCCTTCAGTCCACGCTAAAGTTTTTGCGCAGACGGACAGACGACAAACCGATGACAACATCCTGAGCGAGGGCTGAGGGTAATGAACATAGCACCTACAATTAGCATTAGCATTAAGTTGCCACTCAAGGCGCTCAAGGACCAACTCCAGATCTACATCAGCACCAAGATACTGTTAAAAATAAGACCAGGGTCCCTGTATGTCAGCAGTATGTTCTATCAAGAATCAATCCTCAGTTGAATTCAGTTGAAGTCAGGTTCTGTTCCATGTTCCAGTCCTGTGGTCTGGATGCAGATCAATCTCCTATTAGATGTGGGTGGTACTTTCACTGGAGGAGAACTTAGCAAATTCAATCAAAGTCCATATATGACTTCTAACATATATCAATAGTATCTATATTAATATCTGTAACCATTTACGTTATAAACCATCAAAATATGGACCATTAGAAGTAAAGGCACATTTTTAATATTTAAAAATTTCATCCAAAATTCAAAAATCAAAACTTCTCTAAACCAAACAAACTTGGTTGACATTGTCCCAAGGAAGATACATAAAAAATATGAAATGAATCCAATCATTAGTTTCGATGGAAAAGATGTTTGAAGAAATTGCAAAAATGACGACAACAAAGATGAGGATGGCGAAGATGACAACGACAAAGACGATGACGAAAGTAACGCCGAACACAGCGTCTTCACAATAGCTCATGGTCTATTGGCTGGCAAGGTAAAAATTGAGAACAAAAAGATTGTCTGATTAAACTTGACGTTAAAATGTTAAAAACGATGCTCAGAATTTGTGACCAGTTGTGCATGGGAACATGAAGAGCCCCAGAGTTTCAGTTATTTTTGTCTTTTTTTAATTCTAGACAGAGACACAATAGAAGTTGGAGATGCAGCATTCATCACTGCTGTACCCTGACACTGGACTGGACCACCAGAGTCCTGCTGGGTGATGAAGGTATCGGAGTCAAAGCTCAGCACCAGAGTCATTCTGTCGGCTGAAAAATGTTGAGAGTCGCGCAGCAGCTGGCAGAGCAGACGACTGTTGTCATATCATACAAACCGAGGCTTTCTCAGACACCATCTGTCTGCTGAGGCTGGGGTACACCTCGGTCTGCTGGGGGCAGATAACGCCCCCCCCCCACCCACTCACTGCTCAACGGACATAGAAGGTGATGTGGTTTCCTGTGTTACCGTCTGGGTCGATTCTGCTGTAAAACGTGACAGAAAAGACTCCACTGAGGAACCATCATCCAGCAGCGCTCTGCTCTGGTCCTCCCTCCCTACATCCTTGTGTTAGATTACTGCACGAGTCCATCCATCAAACTCTCAGCAGCCATCTGTTCAAGGGCCCGGCCTGGGTCAGAGGGGATGTGATGCCACATGTCGCCCTCAGCCTGAAGTGAGTCCTTATCGATGAGGTTTCGTGCGACCAGGCAGCAGGCACATGGTTTGGAAGAGGTCTGAGACTGTTCAGAACTCTACTGTTGGGTTCAGTCAGACTGAACTATTTATCTGAAAGACCCTCGTACTTCTGCACTACGAAGCAGCAGCAAGGAAGACTCTGGAAGTGTGGTCTGTTGTCTCAATATATCGTTGCATAAAAATATACTTGTTTTAACCCTGACTCAGTGGCTTTTGTGTTTTAATCCAAATTATGAGTGCTACAAACTTCCACAATAATCAAAATAATTACTATTATTAGGATGTAATTTTGTCTCTAGAGTCTAATTTACCAAGAAATACAAAATGTTTTAATGTTTTATTGTTAACTTGATATCTTTTGTCATTTTCATGTTAAAAACTGACAAATCACTGTCTGGTTTCTTTCTTTAACTCTGGATCAGATCACAGAAATCAGCCTGCAGAATTTAAAGAAACAATGATTTGTCATGGATTGTGATAATCATTGATATCAGGTCTCCCTTGCAAAAGAGATTCCTAAGCTCAATGGGACTTCTTGGTTAAATAAAGGTAAAATAAATTTTAAAAATCAGCATTTTTGGTTGTGTCAGTTATTTCTAATTTAGACGTCATATCAGTTCCTAATTCAGGTACTTATATGAGTTTTTTCTGTTAATTAAGGTTAATAGGTTTTAGCAAGATCAACGCTTCAGAACCAGTTTTCCAGGATTAGAGCTGGTTCTTTGGCTGTTCAAACATGAAGGACTTCTTTCAAATGGACCTCGAGCTGCTTTAGAGGAAAAAAGTGACAAACATCTGGAGTATGTAAACATGAGTTCAGACCAAAACCAAAAACACTGGCCTTCATCCCTTTATTTCTTTAGTCCTTCTTGTCCCCTGCCCCCCAGCAGCATCTACAGTATGTGGTTTGAGATCTACAGGACTTCTGGAAACTCCTTCCCCTCTTGTCCCAGTTGTACACCCAAGCCTCTAAAGTGGCTTTACCCCGAGAACGCTGAACCAGACCGGTCCTAAATAAACCCTCATGTCTCTGCTCGCCGTCTGTGACCAACATGAAAGACCTGTGGCTTCAGGAGGCAGGAGGCCACAGCAGACACATGTAGAACCAACCACCAGAAGAGAAACACAACCGACAGTCCATCAGGAAGCCCAGGGAACCAGTGAACGCATCATCCATAAACTGACAGAGGAATCACTGCTGGAGGGGGTGAAACAGTCCTGGTTTTGATCCTCAAAGGTGCACATTTTCCAGCGCAAACCCAGAACCCTATAATAAAACTAATTACCAAAACAACATCCTGTATAAACATCATGTTTGCAGACACACAATAACTTCACGTGGGTTTCTGTCTGAACACAAAGCCAATTCAAATGTCATTCTCAGAAAATCTGCAAAAGAAAATGCACATTTCCACGTTTCCATTAGAGCTGCACAATATATTGTTTGAGCATCGTCATCACAATGTACGTGTTCGCAATAGTCACATCGCAGGTCCTAAAATGTAGAAGGCAAATGAGCTCAACATGTTCTCATCTAATTTTTGTTTTAATTGAATGTGCAACAACCTGCTCTGCCTCCCACTACTTTAATTCAAATGTGCAATAACTTGTTTTTACCTTCAAGTACTTTTATTATTATTATTATTATTATTATTATTATTATTATTATTATTATTATTATTAATTATTATTATTATTTTCTGATACAGTACTCTATTTTACAAGTGTGTATTTGTGTTTGTCTGTGCAATAACTGTTTTAGCTGTGTTTATGTTTTGTTTATGTTTTTGTTCATGTCTTTTTTTTTTCTTTGGATTCCACGACTCAGCGAAACGCAAAAAGATTTCCAATGTACCTATACTGCGATGTACCTGTGCAAATGGTAAATAAAGTCTATTCTATTCTATTCTATTCTATTCTATTCTATTCTATTCTATTCTATTCTTCTTCTGTCTCGGCTATATTGTAATGAGGTTGCGTCCTCAATATATCTCTGAGTTTAAATAAAGGTTATGATGAATATTCAATCCTGCAGCTCTTCATACATGGTGGCTACATAAGTGACATTTGCACATTAATACTCAGATCTATACAGTCCTCTCACTTGTGCAGTCACATAATTATCCTCTAAATCCAATGCACTAATTCATATGCCTTGTATCAAGACATTTTCTCACATATTTTCCACTTTTAGACGCACGTAAACATTTGCTGTTTTAAGCAACTGCAAAAATCAACCCGTATTTTAGCATTTTCTGGTGATTTTGCTATTCCTTTACAGTAATCTGATAAATTGTCTATGTAAATCATAAAATAGTACACAGTATACTAGTAAAAGCTTTCTAAATCCACTAAACTGATGCTCTGTTTGCTGCTGTAAAATACCGTACACACCTACAGTATCACTGACTGTTGTCTTTTAACAACAGAAACACCTTGTATTTCCTTTTGCAGTAAAAAAGGAGGTGTCAGTTATTGCTTACACACAGAATAAAAGCGGTGGGAGTATCCTGGTACTAAATAACTGTATTGTTCCCTCCATAACAGCTGCTGCATTAAAGGACTGGAGCCTGAACCTGTGTGAATACAGGGTGTAAAGTCTACTGTGGACGACCGTGGGATTAATTAAACACAGAGGAAAGTGTGACACAGAGATAGTGGACACCCATTCATGACAATATGAAACTACTCATTAGTTATTACTGTTCTGTTTGGCCTGTATTGAGGGAATCTGCATCTGGAAGTGAGATCGGATGTGGTGGATCACTCTAGAACAGGGTTTTTCAACCTTGGGGCTGGAACCCCACATGGGGTCACCTGGAATTCAAATGAGGTCACCTGAAATTTCTAGTAATTGATTAAAAACAAAAAATAAAAAACTTAAAATAAAAAATAATGGTGAATTGAGAGAAACAATCACAATCCATAAAAGACATGACAAACTGTGAGTCTGAAACTGAAGCACTGTGGTTCTGTTTATCTGTCAAATGTTCATTGTGGTCGGTTTCAGATGCTGCAGCTCTGTCATAATTCATAGTTTGAGTTCTTGTTTGTTCAGTATTAATTGTCAGCCTTGTAAATCCAAGCTGGACTGACTGTTCATATCCTGACCAAGGAAAATCAAATTCTCCCTTTGTGCAATTATCTACACCTGGCTTTTCTGCCTCCGTCCATAATAATATACATTATATACAGACTAAATGTCATCTAAAATTAACGTTTATTTGCAACATAGTATAGCAAACTATTACATGATCAAAAACAAATTAATTTGAGAAAAAAAATGTGTCCTTTTTGAATGTCTGGGGTCACCAGAAATTTGTGATGTTAAAATGGGGTCACGAGCCAAAAAAGGTTGGAAACCAGTGCTCTAGAAATATGGGATAAAATCTCCAGTTCAATATGAAAAACATGGATGCTCCTCGTCCTGCTTATGGTTTGATCGTTTCAGTTTGATGAGAGCTGACACAGAGGATGGTGAACCAGTTAAAGGTTAAAGGTTAACTCACTTCATCATCCCCGTAGGGAAATTCAGTCTCTGTGTTTCACCCATAATAAACACAGCGCCTAGCATTAGCATTAGCACATAACACACATTAGGAGCAGTGAGCTGCCATTGAAGGCGCTCTGGGACCTACACTGAATGGCCTTGGACCCAAATACATCCCAGAATTCTTAGTTCCCTATGAAGCATCCAGGCCCCTGAGGTCATCAGGGACAGGTTTATTATGTGTTCCCAAAATCAGAACCAAACAAAGTGAAGCAGCATTCAGTTGTTCTGCTCCTCAGCTGTGGAACAAACTTCCTGAATACCTGAGGTCTGCTCAGACGGTCAGCTCATTTACATCAGGCCTGAACACATTACTGTTTACTGCAGCTTTCTCTTAAACTCTTAAATAATGTCTTTTAACTGAACTTTAAAATCACATTTTATCGCTGACGATTTTAATGTCTATTCTAATTTTAATGTTTTTATATTTTAACTTTCTCTATGCCTCTCCTGTGATGCTTTTATGTTTTATGTAAAGCACTCTGAATTGTCCTGTACATAAAATGTGCTATACAAATAAACTTGCCTTGCCTTGCATCATGACCAAATGTATCTTATTATAAGGCTGGGACATTTGAGAAGTCTTACCCTGAGGAGGTTAAAGCTCAGGTTTTTCATGAGTCAAAAGTTGAACTGTCAGCTGATCCATCACATGAGATAAACCCTCCATTAAAAAACATAAATGGAAACTCATCCACTGACCATCATCACCTTCTGTCTTTCAGTAATGATGAATATTTACACTCTGGTATGTGGAGGAAGCTGACAGTTAAAAACATCTCATTAAACTGATGAAGCCAACGTTAAATTTGCACTAGGGAATATATGGAAGTTTATGTTGAGATCTGTTTTGAGCTGAGAGAAAATCGCTGTTTGACAATATTTAACTTCATAGTCTTTATGAAAGCGACATTTTCAACAAAAACCTTCATGCTAACTCTCAAGTTCCTCCAGTGAAGAACTTAAGCAGGACTTTGTGAATGTAAACACAAGACCAGGTCCCAGACTTCAACACAAACTCGGCATATGTACACACAAACCATACCAAGAGATTGTTCTAATCCAAATACAACAGACTGAAATGAACCTTTTATGGAGGAAAAACATTATTTGGTAAAAGAGTTCATCTCAATATTAACCCATAAAGAACCAAACATCCACCATCAACCAAAACCATCTACTGATTTTAACTGTTTAATATCAATACATGTTAATAACTGGAGTAAAATACAGTTATTCATCTTTTCATGGTCATCACATATGACCCATTTGGATGTTCAGAGACTCCATAGTTACCATGGAAACACCATCATCTTCCACAGCATTGATCCACCAGTAAAACCCATGGAGTTGGATAAATAACAGCTGTCATAGACACTTGTTTTATGTTCAGTTACGGATATATTTTGCTAAAAAAAAAAGTCACTTTTTCTTCAGTTTTCTCTGTTTTTGAGATAACCTTTGGATTGACTGAGCTTTTATGAACATCTACATGATCTGTGAATTTAATATAGAAAAAATACATAATGCAAATGCAAAATACAGAGGATTATATTATAATAAATGGTGATAAATCACATAGGAAAGATTAAAAGTAGGTTCTTTTTTTTCTCTGTTTCTGATATAATGAACAGCATCGTCAACATTTATGAACATCTACATGGTTTGTAAATGGAATATAGAAAAATACCTGATTTTCACTTAAAAATCCAAAAATAAAGAGGGAAATACTACAATCAATGGTAATAAATCACTTAAGAAAGGGTAAATATACAGAAAACTTCATTTGAGAACAGCCACTACAGTAGCCCTGGGTCTATATGGGTTAATGTATGAGGCTCAAATTAGATGATGCACTTAAAGAAAACAGTATGCCTTATGTAAAACACTTCCTCTGGTCTAGTTTTTATTCATCTTAGAACATGATGAGATGGTCTTCGGTTAGATTGAACATATAAATCACATATTCTGATTTATCCTCAGTGGGTCATATGTCGACACGGAAATCAAATAATCAATAGAGTCCAGAACAGAGAGGATCATGGGCATCGAATACTTCATAAAATAATAATAAAAAAGGAAGGCAGTTTTAATTTCTCCTGTGTGTACATGCCTGTAAATCCCTTTGTCTGTTTCATTCTACCAAACACACAGCGAGCGGCGTCGACCCCGTGGCCTGGTGTCCTGCTGTCAGTGGAGGTTAGCACTGCGTAATTAAACCAGCCTCCTTATCACCTCATCTCTAGACTCTGTAATAACCTCCTCTGCTCCCATCTCTCCTTCCTCTGTGGGATCACAGCAGATCCAGATAAGGCTGAAAGAGACATACATGAAAAAAAAAAAAAAAAAAAAACGCAAAACACACACACACATCCAGAGTTTTTCCCGTCTGCTGGTGTTGTGTAAACTCAACAGGGCGCTCATTATAGAAAATGACTTTATTAAATCTGCTGCTTCCTACTTTTATCATTCACATCAGCTATTACAAAGATCTTTTTCTTATTTGTTTGCACCACATGACCTCCCTGCACCTGACCAACACTGTTTTTTATCACACTGAGCCAGATCCTGCTGAATATTTACTATCTGAGCGGCATTGTGCTGAGATGAAGCACACACACACACAGCATCTTAACTGCAAAAGGCCATTTCACCTCCCCTCCAGCAAAAAATATAGAGTGTTATTCATCATGTTCATCTCATTACGTAAAGCTTAACTGTCTGATGCAGGAGTGTCACACTCACACACACCCTAATATGATCTAGAGTGGGTCAGACCAGTCAAAAAATAACATAAAAACATATAAACAATATGAACTCCAAACTTTTCCCTCTTAAAAAAAGTAAAAATACATTCTGAAAATGTTTACATCTACAAACTATCTTATAAAAAAATGCAAATAACTTGAAAAACCTGACACTTTTAAAGAAAAATGAGTGCAATTTTAACAATATTCTGCCTCACTTTATCATTTACACATGTGCATTATAACTTACAGATCACAGTGGATCTACAAATACACAAAACATTTAGTAACAGACAGAATATTGATAAAATTACACCTAAAAACACATAATCTGAAAAATCTGAAAGTTCTTCAGAAAAAAAAAAAAAAAAAAAGCAATTTTAACAATATTATGCCTCAACTTATCATTTATACCTGTGCATTATGGATCAAATCTACAAGGCACAAAACATTTAGTAACAGGAAGAATATTGTTAAAATTGTACTTGATTTTCTTCAGACATTTCAGATTGTTCATATTTGTTCTGTCTATTCACATTTTTTGTAAAAGGATAGTTAAATGTAAACATTTTCATGTAATTTTGCTTTTTTTTTTTTTGTAAGAAAAAACTGAAGTTGTCAATATTTATAGGTTATTATGATAGTATTTTACTGATCTGACCCATTTGAGACCTGAACTAAAATGATTTTAACATCTTTGATTGTTAATATCTTCAGTGTAATATTTGTATTTTACAAATTCATCCCACAGGCCGGATCAGACCCTTTGGTGGGCCAGTTTTTGTCCACGGGCCTTATGTTTGACACCTTTGATATCTGAAGCTGGTTCTCAAAGATCCTGGTCTGGACATGGTTAACAGTCCGGACTATGTTGGACAAAACTAAAAACTACCTCCTGCAACAACCACCCAAACACATCTGCAGAAAACAGGTGTTTGGTCGACACATGTTCCAGTTCTACTCTGTTCTTCAGACTTTGAAATGTCGTCACATACTAGAGCTTCAGTTTTCGACGTGCAGCCTATCAGACAGAAGTCAACATAAGGGTCCAGGCATCAGAAATGACTAACATGGACCAGATGATGTTGTTCCGCAGTAGAAACCTCAGTAGGAGTTGGTTGTGGTGGTTATGGAAGAACATCAACACTCATGGACTTACACACAGAACACCAGGGGTTTTTCCAAACTCTACTTCTAAACCCTAATGTTTTTATTCCTAAACATCACCAAACTGTAAGAAAGACATTGTTGGAGACATCTTTTGGACTAAAAAAATGATGCACTAGATTTTAGATTTACACAAAACATACATTTTAATGCATTTATTGAACTTTGCTTTAAAAAGATCTTGGAAAAACACAGATTTAAGCTGCAATGCAGAGTGTTATGGTTCAGGAGCTACACCTCCACATAATAACATTGGTCTTATTTTCATCGATTTTAAGAGTTTGCTTAAAATTAATATGAATGAGACTGGTCTGATTTTTAGCTATAGTTGTAAATTTACCTGTCGTACAATTTGAATTTAACCCATAAAGACCAGAACAGTAAGTGATGACCAAAATCATCCACTGATCTAAAATTTTTAATACCTGCTGATCCACTAATCCTATCAAAACATGTAAATAATTGGTGTAAAATACAGTTTGTCGTCCCTTCATGGTCATCAGATATGACCCATTTGGACGTTAAGAGGTTCTGTAGTTACCATGGAGACACCATCATCTTCTACAACACTGATTCACCAGTAAAACCCATGGAGTTTGAATGACAGTAGTTGCATATGCTTATTTTGTGTTCCGTTATTGATAGCTTTGCTTAAAAATTCACTTTTTCATTTTTTTTTTTTTTTTTTTTTTTTAACATAATAACCATGAACATCTACATGATAAGTAAATTAAATACTGGACAAAACGTGATTTTCACTGAAAAAATGCAAAGCACAGAAGATAATATACGATAAATGGTGATAAATCGTTTTAAAAAGGCTAAATCTAGTAGATAATTCATTTGGGAACTGACACAAATTAGGTCTTTATGGGTTAATGCATGATCTAAAAACTAAAAGCTTATATGACAAATGTAGTTTGTGTTTGCAGGACTTAATCATGATCAGTCATGATAAAGAACGATTATAGGACAAATTATAGGACAAATTTACCGAGCAAGTAAAGTATGATGGCATGTAACTTCATAATTATAATCTGTAAATCCTACTATTTGTTGCATGTTTGAAGTAAATCTCTTCTGATCTCACCAGTTTCATGCTGAAGTTGTTCTGCTCCCAGCGACAGAGCATCAAACTCATGTTGCCTCTCGCAGCTTCCACACAAACACCTGACTCACATTGCTGAAGCCCGACAGTCGGCCGATCTGGACCGAGCAGAACCAGGATGAAACCAAGCAGAACCAGGATGAAACCGAGCAGAACCTGACAGACAGAGCGGCTAAAAGCAAAGATCCACAGAGAAGGAAGGAGGGAATCCAAGAAGGCTGCAGGTTGGAGAGGTTCGTCCTCAGCTTCCACTTAATCCAGATGGGAATGTGATCGGACGCCTGTTCCAGCCCCGTTTGCCTGGGGGGGGGGGGGGGGGGGGGGGGGGGGCGTTCACAGCCTCCAGCTTCACTCCACCCACCGACGGAGATGAAGGAGGAGTGAAAAATAAACGCAAGAGGAGCTGCTCTGACAGGGAGCCAAACCAAGGAGGAGGAGGAGAAGGGGGAGGAGGAGGAGGAAGAGTAGGAGGAGGAGGAGGAGGAGGAGGGGGAGGAGGAGGAGGAAGAGTAGGAGTAAGAGGAGGAGGAGGAGGAGGAGGGGTCCCCACTTCCCCCGCAGCAACACATTGTACTATTGCTTTTCAATGGCCCATCGCTCATATGGGGAGGAGAAAGAGAGAGAAAAGGACAGAGCTTTCAACCCCCCTCCACCCCCTCCCCCAATTGTCGACCACCTCCAGTGACAAAAAAAAAGTGAAAAAAGGGGGATGATCCATGCAGGCCATAAAAGTACCAGTACAGCAGCGTGAAAATACACCCAGTACATGGGCTGGGACTAGACCTGAAAGCATCTTCAGTCAGTGTTTTACTCACTGATTTCAGATTTGACTGGTTTTGGATTCATTAAACTGCTGTATTTATGTATATGTCAAGGCTCTTTCTACTACTTTATACACATGTACAGACGTGTCAAACTTATTTTAATTCAGGTTCCACATTAAGTACCATTTGATCCCCAGTGAGCCAGACCAGTACAAAAATAGCATAATAGTTATAAGAATTTTCTCTTTGTTTTAGAGCAAAAAATATATATTAAATTATGAAAATATTTACATTTACAAACTATCCAAACAAAAAAAGATGTGAATATCCAGAAAAACTTAAGAAAAATAAGTGTAATTTTAACAATATTATGCCTCAACTTATCATTAATACATGTGCATTACAGATCAGATCTACAAAGGTATAACACATTTAATAACAGGCAGAATATTGTTAAAATTGCCATTTTAACAATAGACATTTCAGGTTGTTCATATTTGTTCAGGTCATTCACATTTTAAAAGATAGTTTATTAATATAAATATTTTCATAATTTAGTTTGTGCACTAAAACAAAGAAACATTTTGAGTCATTATTTATAGGTTAATATGTTATTTTACTTGAGATCATTATGGTCTGTATGATGCCTCTTGTCTCCCTTGACTGTCAATATCTTCAGTGTAATTTTTGCACTTTGCTTAATTCAAGACTTTTTTGCTTAATTCAAGCAAAAAAAAAAACTGCCATTGGAACAAGTGAAAATTATCTTGGCAAGATTTCTTGAAAAAAAGATTTTCCACATCTATTGCCTAAAAATCAGTTCTTATATCTCACTGAAAAGTTACTCTTTAGGTGATTACGTCTTATTACCTCCGCCAAGTGTAACGGCCGAGGTTGTTTTCATCAGGGTTTGTTTGCTTGTTTGTTTGTTAGCAAGATAACAGATAATGGATTTTCATGAAATTTTCATGAAGTGTTGATACTGGCACAAGGAACAAATGATAAAAATTTTGGTGGTGATTGGGGGTGAGGGTGGGGGTGTTCTTTGTCTGTCTGTCTGTCTGTTAGCAAGCTAACTCAGCTCTCAGAGTGCTTTTCTAGTTTTAAGTGTGATGAGATATTTTGACTAGAAATGAGAAAAATACACTTAGTAAAATTTAGATTTTTGCAGTGTAATCAATAATAAGGTGAGGGGAGCTCATTTTCTCATAGCTTTATCTACAGAGTTATATAACCCACCCCGTCCTCCACACACAGAATTACGCACCGCCCCCCCCCCCCCCCCCCGCCCCCCCCCCCAACCGCCACCCAAATTTTATCCCGTCATGGGGGGGGCACCAGTAGGCTCATGATGCAGTTAGTGGAGCTTGGTTCAAAAAAGGCTGAGAAACCCTGAGTTAAAGGGTTAAAGAACTGAAACATATTAATCACTGCAGTAATTATCCAATGGAAGGACCCTCCCTCTTTGCTTAGTTAAACCCAGGTGGCGGCTCTACAGTAATGCATCATATTCTAGAGGATCATCATTCATCTTTTCACAGGTCTGTTTTCAGCTTTATGAGTCCATTTTCCAGAGTTTATTTAACTTCAGAAGCAGAGAATGTGGAACTCAACCCCGGAAAAAGGAAACAAAACACACAAGTAGATAGGTGGGTTTCACTGCAAACTGTAAACTGAAAAGGAACTAAAGCATAAAGCCTGGAAATGCTCCCGTACAGTCCAGTCGTTGAGTGTGTTCGTGGTGCTTTCGAACAGTGGAAGCAGCGTTCAGAGGCCAAACCACACAGAACTCAACACTGAGCGTCTCTATTCTATTTATTATTTCTTTAACCAGCCCCTCTGCTGTCTGTTAAAAAAAGCAGAGTTTTATTTTCCCCTGCAGCCGGAGACGGAGCACAGCCTCTGATCAGCCGTCACCCACAACGCACTGCAGCAGCAGCAGGCGGGTTAGCGTAGCCTCTGCATCCATGTATGCATGTGTACGTATGTGTGTGTTTAAGAGTCCACAGCTGAGGATGCCTGCTGTTTGAGCGCGCTCCAACCCCCTGTGCACACACACCCCGCCGCTGACCACAAATTACAAGCCGAATTTCAATTTTGGGAAAAGCCCAAGATTTACAGAATGTTCCCACAGTAGGGGGATGCCTGATGGCTTCCAGGAGGCAGCTCCCGAACGCTTTCAGCTCAGTCAAACAACAATAACACCAGGCCGTGCAGGCAGGTTCCAGTAACGACCTGTGAAATGTTTTACACAAAGACAGCTCTCACTTTTGATGCCAGACACAAAAACATGACATAGGTGGGGTTTGACAACAGACTGTGCATTAGTGTGGAGGCTCTTAAGTGGAAAACACAACTAAAACAGATGCATTTTATGTTTTCACTTAATGGAAACACAAGTTACAGATGAAATGCTCCACAAACCCAGAGTCAAAGTGTAACCGAAGATCACTGCAAATCTACAAACAGCATCACCTTTATAGGCAACGGGGACTGTTTTTGGTTCGGTTTGTTAACACTTTAGCAGCAAACTACTGGTTGAATTCATACCAAATTGGGTTTATAGATTGCCAGTGACCTAGAATAGATCTGTTTACATTTTGGAAAAAGTAGTTCAAAGTTCAAATTTCTTATTAATTTTTAAAATCTTTCTTTTTTTCCCATTAACTTACAATGAGTGAAATTTCACGTCTGTAGCAGCAAAAATATTGGCTGAATTTATACCAAAGTGGGTTTATAGATTGCCAGTGACCCAGACCAAATGTGGTTACATTTCAGGAAAAGTAGGTCAAAGTTTAAATTTCTTATGAATTTTTAAAATCTTTTTTTTTCTCCCATTTACTTATAATGGGTGAAATCTCAAATGTCTTTAAAAACATCAATTTTGTTTCAATTTAGTTCAAACTTGGCACATATATAGAAGCAATTGATATGCTGACATCAGCACACACATAGATATGATGACATCAGCTGGATCGATGCCAAAATAAGGAACAATACGTGCGAGGGGCGGGGTTTGTTGTGACTGGAACCACTTGTTTTTTTGATTGTTTGTTAACACTTTAGCAGCAAAACTATTAGCTGAATTCATACTAAATTGGGTTTACAGATTGCCAGTGACCCAGAATAGATGTGATTACATTTTGGGAAAAGTGGGTCAAAGTTCAAATTTTTTAATGAATTTTTAAAATCCTTTTTTTTACCCCATTTACTTACAATAGGTGGAATTTGTCTATACTGTCTATATCTATGTGGACATCAGCGCAAGCATAGACATGATGACATGAGCTAAAATATGTGTGAGGGGTGGGGTTTGTTGTGCCTGGCACCACTTCTAATAGTGATGTATTTTGAACTATTTAGTGGTGAAATGACAGAATGCACTCCTCTGTCCACACCTCATAATCCCATAAAGTGGCCGTTAAAAACATGAAAGTCACTCCATTTTGAGATTTGTAGTTAAGGTGATATTAATCCTAAAATAACTAAAACTATTTTTATTGCGACTAGGAAATGAATCTTTCTCTTCATCTAACTTTCCATATGTGATTTATCACTTTTTTTTAAACAATATTATTCTTTGCATTTGACATTTTACAGTGAAAATCAGGTATTTTCCTATTGAAAAAAAAAAACAAACTTCAGAGTGAATTCAAAGGTTATTATAAAAACTGAGAATCCTAAAGAACAATGACAATTTTCAGTAAAATCTATCATTAATGAATGTAAAAAAATAAAAAATAAAAAAGCATCTGAATCCATTGTCATTTATCAGCCTAAATGGATTTTACTGGTGAGCCTGTTTACATCCACACTAATACTCCGATCACGCTCCGATTTCCGAAGTTATCAAATTATTCAAATGACCATGTAAAAAGCACAATCTGATCTGATTAATCGGATAACAGTGTAATCTGATTATAATAAATCAGATTAACACACCTGGATTTGTCCCCAATACTCTGATGCCTTCATGCATGTGTACAGGTTAATCTGATTTATTCATTCTTTTACGTCTGAACATGTGTAAAAACAATTAAAACATAGAAACAGAAGTTACTTAGTCAAACGTTAGTCAAAAGACAATAACAGTAAGTTTGATTCGACCATCACTAAGGACTTACGTACATACTCACTCCAAAGGAAACTTAACAAAGGACTGGAGCGTCTGAATCAGAGTTTTTGAATATCGCATTTCTTAGGTGCATGTAAACGTGTCATCTCTGGTTATTACAATTAACTGATTACTTCCAGCTGTCAGATTTTTATGGTTATGTAAACAGGCTCATTGTTGTAGAAGATGGTGTTTCCACGGTAACTACAGAGCCTCTGAACGTCCAAATGTGATCTATCTGATGACCATGAAAAGATCAATAATTGTATTTTACACCAATTCTTTCCATGCATTGATCGGATTAGTGGATCAACAGGTATTAAACAGTTTAGATCAGTAGATGTTGATCACCAGCCACTTACATATGGTGCAAAACAAGATAACAGATGTATACTTTGATGATGCAACCCACAACAACAGAAAAAAGAAAAAAAAACCCTGAAACAATCCTTAGTTTTGACATTCTGCTACTGGTCATGAATCTGTGGCGTCTGGTTTCAATGCTCCGTGTACTTTTGTCATGTCAGTTTGTACACACTGAGCATTCAACAGAAGAGGAAAGAGGAGGTTTCTGTGGTGTTTATGGTTCACAGGAGGCCGGGCGCCCATTTCATACTATTTATTTTATTTTTTTGTGTTCTTTCTTTGCCCTTTCCCTGACCCTGTTCCCAACCCTAACCCCTTTTCTAAACACAACCCAGGTGTTTTTTTTTATATCTAAACCTAACCAAACTGTAATTACTGTCTAAATGTCAACTCTGCATGTCAAAAACTGTCATTCTAATGGTACCCGGTGTGTCAGAGTTATGGCCCAACCAAGGAGTAGGACTATATAACTCTCATCTCCTGCATAAACTTGGAGAAGTTAACTCTGTAGATGGAAATGGGAACTCTGCAGAAACTCAAAACACAACTTATTTTCAGGTGAACATACACTGAGGTCATTATGCCTTCTATATTTTATACACTGTGAGGCTGAAGGTTTGTTACTGGTTTACCTCTCAGCGGTACTATGCAAAAATAGGACCAATGTCGATGTATTTCACAGGTATGTTCCAGCAAGAATCAATAACAAGTTGAATGTGTGAGGTTGTCAGGTTCTGTTAGACGTTAGAGTCCTGTGGTGTGGATGCAGGAGATACTTTCACTGGAGGAGAACTCAACTAATTCAATCAAAGTCATCATTGTCTGCTTTATGATCGTGTAGGATGGTCTTCCTCGTCGGCTCGTAGACTGAGTCATTGGCGTATTTTAATTTATAAGTCTATTCTAGGTCTGCTCCCATCCTACCTTCAGACCTACATCAGTTGGAGAACCACAGACGCTTATAATCTGCGTTCTCAGGATCTTTTCTTGTTGTCTGTTCCTAAAGTTAGAACTGAACAGGGGAAAAAGGCCTTCAGGTATGCGGTCCCATTCACCTGGAATGAACTACAAAAGACCTGAAACTGAAGGATCTGGTTTCGTTGGACACTTTTAAGAGGATGTTGCATGACTTAGAGAGGGAGATATCTGGCTGCAGATGTTTTGCCTGATGCACTTTTGTCTACATTTCATGAGCACTTTTTGCAGAGTTGACTTTGGAAGGTTTGACTTGTCTATGTGCTTTTTGTGTATTCGTTTTATGTATGATAACCTCCGGTCGCTGCGTACCAACCTCAGAGCCGCAGAGAGAAAATGGCACAAAACAAAAAGCTCTTCTGACCTGATCACATTCCAGTCACTATTGGTATCCTTCTCATCCAGTGTCACTGCTGCGAAGAAGGCTTACTATAATAACAAAATTCATTCTGCCACCGACACCAAGAAACTATTCTCAACCTTTAAAACACTACTCAACCCTCCACCTCCACCGCCCACTACTAATCTGACAGCAGACAATTTTGCTTCATTTTTCACAAATAAAGTGTCTACTATCAGCAGTCAGTTCACTGATCCACCCATAGACTGCACGCCTCCTTCTTCAACATCATCATCATCACACACTGCTTCTTCTCCCCTGACTATGGCTACTACTAACTCAACTGATAAAAGCCCAACTGCGTCATTCCCCTCATTTACTCCCCTCACAGAGAACGAGGTGTCTAAACTCCTTTCCTCTAGCCGTCCTACAACATGCCTGTTGGACCCTATTCCATCCAACCTCTTACAGTCTGTTGCCCCTACTATCACAGCACCAATCACACATGTGATTAATGCTTCACTGACTTCAGGAACATTTCCTACAGTATTTAAACAAGCGCAGGTAACACCACTACTCAAAAAACCTTCCCTCACCCCCACTCAAGTGGAGAATTATTGACCAGTCTCACTCCTCCCATACCTTTCTAAGATCATCGAAAGGGCTGTTTTCAAACAGGTCACAGAATTCCTCTCCCAAAATAACCTCCTTGACATCAACCAATCTGGCTTCAAAATCGGCCACTCCACTGAAACGGCTCTGTTGTCTGTGACAGAAGCCTTGAAAGAGGCTAGAGCAGCAGCCAAGTCTTCAGTACTCATTCTACTGGACTTATCAGCAGCATTTGACACTGTCAATCATGATATCCTGTTATCCATACTCTGGAACATGGGCATCACAGGCCACGCACACTCCTGGTTTCAATCTTACCTTACTGGTCGGTCCTTCAGTGTGTCCTGGCTAGGGCACACATCAGCAGTTCACCGCCTCACCATGGGGGTCCCCCAAGGCTCTGTGTTGGGCCCCCTCCTTTTTGCCATATACACCACCTCACTCGGTCAGATCATCCACTCACACGGCTTCTCATATCATTGCTATGCTGATGATACCCAGGTCTATCTGTCATTCCCACCTGATGACTCCACAGTCTCAGTGCGGATCTCAGATTGTCTCTCTGACATATCTGCATGGATGAAAGCCCATCACCTTCAGCTGAACCTGTCCAAAACTGAACTGCTGGTCTTCCCAGCTAAGCCAACCATACAGCAGGACATCTCCATCACTATTGACTCCATACCTCTGGCTCCTACCAGTGTAGTACGTAACTTGGGAGTCATGATTGATAATCAGTTGACCTTCACGGATCACGTTGCCTCTGTCACCCGATCATGCCGTTTCACTCTGTTCAACCTAAGAAAGATCAGGCCATACCTAACCGAACAGGCCACCCAGCTCCTGGTGCAGACTATGGTTATCTCCCGTCTTGACTACTGCAATGCTCTTCTAACGGGCCTCCCAGCTTGTGTTGTCAAACCACTACAGATGGTCCAGAATGCAGCAGCGCGTCTGGTCTTCAATCAGCCTAAAAGGGCACATGTCACCCCCTTACTCAGTGAGTTACACTGGCTACCCATAGCTGCCCGCATCAAATTCAAATCTTTAATCCTAGCCTACAAAATTCTCCGTGGGTCTGCTCCTGTCTACTTAGGTGCACTAATAAAAGCTTATGTCGCCCCACGACCACTCCGCTCGTCTGGGGAACGTAGTCTGGTGGTCCCCAGACCTTGTACAAGACAATCCAGGCTCTTTTCATGGGTCGTTCCACGTTGGTGGAACGCTCTACCAAGTGCTACAAGAACAGAGTCATCCCTGCCTATCTTCAAGAAGCTCCTGAAGACCCAGCTCTTCCGAGAGCACCTCCTGTCCTAGCACTTTCAAACATTCCATTTTAAATATTCTAATAAGGTTTTTCCCAGGACAACCACAGATTCTTTCACGATTATCTCTGGACCTGCTGCGGTGGTCCGGCCTCTTCCCTGCCCTCATCATCACCACTCACTTATCCTCAACCGCCTCCATGTGTCTCCCCCTACTCCACCCTTCTCCCCCTCTCCCCCAGTCCCTATCTCTATCGCTCTCTCTTTTTCCCCTTCTCTACTCTCTCTCTTTAACCCCAACTGGTCAAGGCAGACGGCCATCCTCCAGGAGTCTGGGTCTGCTCGAGGTTTCTGCTGTTAAAGGGAAGTTTTTCCTCGCCACTGTCACCAGTCACAAGTGTTTGCTCCAGGAGGATTCTGTTGGGTTTCTGTAGAATTGACTTAGAGTCTGGTTTTGACCAACTCTATATATAAAATGTCAAGAGATAACTTTTTTGTGATCTGGCGCTATATAAATAAAATTTGATTGATTGAGTGATTTAATTGGTTTTCCCCTGTAAGTCGCTTTGGAAAAAAGCGTCTGCCAAATGCGTAAACATAAACACATGTATGGAAGTCTGTCTGTAACCATTTAATGTACTGCTGCCCGTCTTGGCCAGGACACTCTTGAAAAAGAGATTCTTAATCTCAATGAGGTTTTCCTGGTTAAATAAAGGTAAAATAAATAAATAAAAAGTCCATATATGAGTTCTATCAGTGCTCAATAGTAACTATACTGATATCTGTGACCATTTACATGTTATAAACCATCAAAATATGGACCATTAGAAGGAAAGGCAGATTTTAAATATTTCAAAAATTCATCAAAAATTTAAAAAATCTAAATTCTGTAAAACTGTGAACACTCTTTGTAGACATCCTCCCAAGGAATCTTCATATAAAATTTGACATGAATCCAACTGGTGTTTTCTAAGAAGAAGATTGTTGAAATCTGGACATTGACGACCTTGTGTTTGACCCTTCAAGCTTCAAAGGTCATGGACCCAAATGAAAGTCCATATATGACTTCCTATCAGTGCCCACTAGTAACTGTACTGACATCTGTGACCCTTTACATGTTATAAACCATCAAAATATGGACCATTAGAAGTAAAGGCACATTTGTAATATTTAAAAAATTCTTCAAAAATTAAAAAGACCAGAATTTCCTAAAACTGTGAACAAATTTTGTAAACATTATCCCAAAGAAGCTACATAAAGAAATGGAAACGAATCTGACCAGTAGTTTCGGAGAATATTGTTCAAATCTAGACATTGGCTAAAAACTACTGTACTTTTTTCCACTGAACGACATTTCAGACCCACGTCCATCTCACTTTTCCTCATTTGTTCCACACAACCATTACATGAAAGTGTTCCAAATCCAAATATTTCCCTCTAAAAATGTGGATTTTTCAGTGGGTTCAAAAGCTTTTCATTCCAAACACCGATGATCAACGTCCAAACACAAATGGAAATCCATCTCCTGGGCTCAAACATCAGTGCTGTAGCTGTAGTCGTTCCTAACCAGCATTGATTTAACGACACTCAGGCAGAGAATATGTCAGCGTTTAGTGCCCGTGTTGAACAGTTTTAGTACAGGCCTTCAACCACCTCATTAAGTGCATCCGCAGTGAATGGGCTGAGTTTGGCTCCTTTCACAGGCCCAGATAAACCTCAGTGTGTCGGGGACAATGGGGGGGTGACCCCTCTGGAGGGGGGGCTTTTGTTTTGGACGACCCCACCTCTGAGAGCTCTGGGCTGGGGGGTTTGGGGGGGGGGGGGGTCCTGCTGCCTGCCTGTTGTGTTCTGGGGGAGGTAACATATGGACTGACTGAGGGCTGAGAGACCCTTATGAAAGCAGGTGGACTCCATGTCAATACAACTGACGCCATCATTTCTACTAATGTATTGATTAGTTTTGTTTCAGAGCACAAATGTACTTGGAGAGGAGGAAACAAATACACTTAAAACCAAATTAGATTTACAATTCTTTATCCTTTAACCCAGTGGTTCCCAACCTTTTTTGTCTCCTGACCCCATTTTAACATCACAAATTTCTGGTGACCCCTGACATTCAAAACGGAGGCTTTTTTTTTGTTGCTAAAATTAACTTGTTTTTGATCATGTAATAGTTTGCTATATTATGTTGCAAGTAAATGTTAATTTTAGATGACATTTAGTCTATATAATGTACATTACTATGGACGGAGGCAGAAAAGCCAGGTGTAGATTACTGCACAAAGGGAGAATTTGATTTTCCTTGGTCAGGATATGTACAGTCAGTCCAGCTTGGATTTACAAGGCTGAAAATTAATACTGAACAAACAAGAACTCAAACTATGAATTATGAAAGAGCTGCAGCATCTGAAACTGACCACAATGAACATTTGACAGATAAACAGAACCACAGTGCTTCAGTTTCAACTTCACAGTTTGTCATGTCTTTTATGGATTCGGATTGTCTCTGTCAACTCAAAATATATTTTTTATTAGTAAGTTTTTATTTTTATTTTTGTCAATTACTAGATATTTCAGGTGACTCCATGTGGGGTCCCGACCCCAAGGTTGAAAAACACTGCTTTACCCCCTGAGCCCTGATTCCAGGTAAAGGTTCTACTGTGAATCTGCGTCTGTTTCAGCTTCATTAAAGCTGCTGTGAGTATGTGCTGGTGTTCCTTTTCTTCAGTGGTTTAGTTTTACTGTGTGTTTTAGGGTCAAAACAGGTGGAATAACAGAAAAAGACTAAGAGAGGAATTGCAGTTTGACAGGTTTGGACTAAATAAGACACTAAAAATGTACATCAGTAAGAGATTTAGGATGTTGAACATCAACTGTGAACTGGAAAAAACTGAACAACAACAAGGATTTGAATTTGAGCCCAGTAGTTTTAGTTTTGGGTTCTTCTTTTATAAATCAGTCTAGATGCTTTTTGACACCTGGTTGAACTCCAAAAAGCAGTTAGACGGTCAAAATTCGGTAAAAAGACAGAAAAAAAAAAAAGGAAAATCACCACAACACTGCAAACAACAGTAAAAGCAAAAAAAAAAAAAAAAAAAAAAAAAAAACCCACAAAGAAAACTGAAAAAACACAAACAAAAAAAAAGGCCAAACTGTTTTGTTTTTTTTTTTTGGTTTTTTTTATAGTGAGTCGGTCTCACTCACTGCTCTGTGTTTACCCCCCCCCCCCCCCCCCCCCCCCCCTTTCCACAACACTGTGGTTGGAATCAATCTGTTCTTTCTGTTGATTTTCCAAATGAAATAGGAAAACAAAAACACCAGTAAAACATGTTACTTTTGATCAGATGATTATTCTAAATCTCAAAAGCATCAGTTCACCATCGTGCAGTGAAAGTTGCCCTTTTCTAAACCACTTCCAGTAGCAGCGCTTGGAGATCACTGTCCGACCACAGTAAAGATGGTGTTTAAAGTGGTCAACCATATTCGACTGTGCAGATGGATGTCAGAGTGAAGTGGTAATTAAAAACCAGCTCGGCTTCTACAGTAAACTCATTATATTTAGTTTTGCTGAACCACTGTCTCATGAGGTTTGCAGCTTTTTGACGAGTAACAGAATAAAATGTTGAGATTCTACAGAGAAATGTTGAAGGTGAACATTATGGGCATTTTAGATGGAAAAAAAATAACATTTGTAGACGCACATGTATCAGCTTTAACATTATAGTGATTTAAGTGCTCCCTTAATGTTCCTCAAAATAGAACTAGAAGTGTAGATATTGTTATATTGTATATTTTATATATTCTGTATATTCTCTGCAGTTTGTTGTATTTCTACATGTGTAAAGACAATAAATCTGCATATTTCATGATTGCTCAGATTAGATGTAAACATGTGATATAAAAATAGTTCCAACGTCTCTGTATGTCACCATCAGGTTCTAACAAGAATCAATCCCCAGTTGAATGTGTGAGGTTGTCAGGTTCTGTTCTATGTTAGAGTCCCTGGAGGAGAACTCAACTAATTCAATCAGTCCATATATGACTTGTATCAGTGATCAACAGGAACTATACTGATATCTGTAAACACTTACATGTTATAAACCAGGGGTGTCAAACTCATTTTAGTTCAGGGGCCACATTCAGCTAAATTTGACCTGCAGTGGGCCGAACCAGTAAAATAATAACATAATAATATATAAATAATGTCAACTCCAAACTTTTCTCTATGTTTTAGAGCAAAAAAAGGACATTTATATTATGAACAGGTTTACATCTACAAACTATCCTTTCAAACAATGTGAATAACATGAACAAACTGAAAAAATAAGTGTAATTTAACAATATTATGCCTCAGTTTATCATTTACACATGTACATTATAACTTAGATCACAGTGGATCTACAAATACACAAATACACAAAACATTTGGTAACAGGCAGAATCTTGTTAAAATTGCACTTTCTTCTCTTAAGACATTTCAGGTTGTTCATATTTGTTTAAGTTATTCACGTTTTTTGTGAAATTACACTTTGTTTTAGTGTAAATACATGAAAATATTGACATTTACAATGAGAAAAATTGGGAGTTGTCATTATTCATATGTTATTATGATAGTATTTGACTGGTCCTGCCCACTTGAGACTGAATTGGTCTAAATGTGGAATCTTAACTAAAAGGATTGTTAATATCTTAGTGTAATTTTTGTATTTAACAAATTCATCCCAAGGGCCGGACTGGACCCTTTGGCGGGCTGGGCCGCATGTTTGACACCTGTGTTATAAACCATCAAAATATGGACCATTATAAAAAAAAAGACACAATTTTAATAGTTAAAAAAAAAAACTGTCAAAAATTTAAAAAACCTAAATTTCTGAAAACTGTGAACAAACTTTGTAAACATTGTTCCAAGGAAACTACCTAAACAATTTGAAATTATTCCGACCAGTAATTTTGGAGAAGATTGTTGAAATCTAGACATTGGTGACCTTAAGTTTGACCCTTCAAGGTCACTAAAGGTCAAAGGTCATGGACCCAAATGAAAGTCCATATACGAGTTCTATCAGTGCTCAACAGGAACTACATTTATATCTGTAACCATTTACATGTTATAAACCATCAAAATATGGACCATTAGAAGGAAAGGCCAAATGTGTAATATTTAAAAAATTCGACAAGTATTCAAAAATCTACATTTCTCAAAACATTGTACCAACTGCTAACACAAACAACACAGTCCTATGGTATATTTAGCCATATTTTAACACAAGCTACAATCTTTTCCTCAACTGTATTATTTACTTTATTCATTTTATATGAGATTGATTGTTTTGGTGATATGTGAGATATGTACACTTCTGCTGCATATCAAATTACCCTTCAGGGACATTAAAGATTTTTCAATTCAATCCACTAAACTAAACCGAAGTGTTTTTGTCCAAAGGTAAACTCATAGAAGGATCAGGAAGTGGACTTTCCTGGATTTCGTTGGTCCTCCATTCACACCACCTTTCCCCTGGGGAACGCCTAAACACTACTGGATCTTTTGACAAATGTGTGTGTTCTGTATCTGTCATTTGCAGAAAAGTACAAATGTCTTTTTTTGCGCCGTCAGCTTCTCCACTGTCATACATTTCCATTTACTGTAGCGGTGGTATGGAGGCGGGGCTCTGCGGAGGTCATGGAAACAGAACCTGCAGCCGGACCCCGTTGACCCTGGGCACGGGCCTCAGGGGACGCTGACTTCAGCCCTGTGACCTCCACCTCCTGGCCTCTCCTCTCCTCTTTTCTCCTCCTGTTTCCATACGAGATGGGGCTGATTGTGTTAGCCGACCCGTCTCGGAGGCGGTGCTTCCCTGGGGGGGGGGGCGCCGCTCACAATGACCCGTCTGTCTGGACCAACGGGCTCCCTGTGATAACCAACGCCACCGAAGGGAAGCAGGAGAGAAAACACAGGGAGGAGGGCACCTGGGGAGGGATCAATGGAGGCGGTGGGAGTCAGGAGGAGCAGATGCCTGGGTTTAATTAATAAGGTTACATCCTGAACCATGAGCTCACACAGGAAGGAGAGGGGACAGACACACAGGAAGTGGAATCTGATCGAGACGCATTAGGCTCTGGTGATGTCATCAGGACTGTAGGACCAGACGGACCACAAACAGATCTGAGTCTGGATGTCTGCTGACTGAGCTACACCATACGGACAAAAGTATGTGGACACGTTGAATTCAGGTGTTTCTTTTCTAACAGGGGTCTGGGATACAAAACAATAATGACAAATGTCAAAATATAGTTATGGCTTAAATATCATTACATTGGTAAGTTTGGATTAAATTGTTATATTTGCTTCCAAAATACCTCAAAGATGATTTTTACTTAATTTCTCTCTTTTTTTTTATCCATGATTATGACTTTAAATGTTCTTCCTCTAAATTTCTAAAATACTTTTCATGTTCTGACTGTAAATAATAATTTTCTACCATGACTAACCATCTACTTTCTTCACAATTGACTGAGGAAGAAAAATCCCTCATTAAACTTTAAGGAAATGTTGATGCTTTTATCTCCAATCCTCATGAACAGGACATCTTACAGCTGACCTCAAAAAGATCTGAGTCTGGATGTCTGCTGACTGAGGTACACTATATGGACAAAAGTATGTGGACACATTGAAACCAGGTGGTTCTTTTCTAACAGGGGTCTGGGATACAAAACAATAATGAAAAATATCAAAATATAGTTTTATATTGGGATAAATATCATTACATTGGTTAGTTAATAAAAATGAACAGTTTTTTTTTTTTGGTCCAAATCAAATTTTTTTGCCCATGTGTGACCTGTATCCGATCTGTTAAAGACAGTTTGAACAGCACTAGTCCGACCCAGACCACTTTCATATGTGGTCCTAAATCCGATTCGTATCTGATATTTTGCAATGTGACTTCAGTCTGAACGGCAAGGTCGCATTTATCCGACCTTACATCATTGAAATGCAACAAACGTCACAATTCTGCGTCTCTGGTGCATTTCTTCTATAAACACAGTGTGTGTCTGCGTGGTCACGTATTACATCAAGACCTCTTTTGCGCATGCGGGTCACTTCAGGGTCACATTCAGTTTATACTCAAAACTGACAGAAGTCGCATTTAATGTGTAATATGAAAACATAACATATATAGTATTAAAAAAAACAATAACAGATGATGCTGGGCCTGGTTTGGGTGGGGGGGCACCGTACGGTGAAACTGAAACTTCAGACACTTCACTAATTCTTCTACGTCTCCTGCTGTCGTGCACCTCATTTTCCTTTTCCCTACCTTCGGAAACTTTTATTTGAGGGGGCAGGACGTTTGTTGCCCCCACCAGAACTGAGCCAGGATGACACCCTGGTGTTCACTCTGCTGCTAGATTCACAAGCGTTGCTAAGTAACGAATCAAATACATGACATTCCTGCAAATTAATTGGACGCTGTGGACAAATGTTTGAGCATATTTGAGGGATTTCCCCCTTTGAAGAAACAGAAGCTTTGCTAGTCTTACAAGTGGCCCTGCTGTCATCTTTTCACATGAAATATAGCCATACTTTGGAGCATTTCTGCCACAACGCCATGTTGGCTACGGTCTAAATCAAAACAATGCAGCGTACATGTGATGTCATCACGCATGCGCAACGAAGGTGGAGTCAATAAGCAGAATCATTAAACAGGCAAACGATTCCAAGGAATTGAGCTACTGGGAACTGATTCTCAAAAAGAACTGGTTCTCGATTCTCATCCTTAAGTGCTTTTGTCCTAAATTACTCCTGTTGCATCTTTTTCTTCGTGTGTCAACCTGAATGTGAAGAACTGATGTGGATTCATTTATAAAATGAAGTCGACCAGACAAAACATGACATATGTTGTGTTCATTCTGTCCACACTCGTGCTTGTATCTGTATTATTTCTCCTACTGAGTTGTACTTGTTTCCTGCTGTTGCGTAGCTGAAGCTGTTGCATCCCTGTTTCACTGCTGTTCATGTGAAGACTTGAACCTCCATCCTTGAAGTCTTCAGGCTGTAGCTGCTGTTTCATCATGTGACTGATGTCTGAACTCTGAACCCTTTTCCAGAGCTGAGGTGTGTTACTGCCTCTGTCAGGTGAAGAATCCTTTACCTCCTTCCTCATCATCACCATCCGTCCTCTCTGATGCTTCACCCATAGATCAGATTTACAGTTTTTATGTGAAAGACAGAAGCACTAGCGGTTGAACACCCAGAGCTTTTGATCCTGCAGACTCCTGCAGTCTGTTAAAACCACCTTTCAACAATGAACTCTACACAATGAATCACTCAAACATCCATTAAATCTGGCTTTAAGTTGGAGAACCTCCTGAGGAGCCATGTGTCTCTGTGTGGCCCTTTGTCATGGTAATAAAAAAAAAAGAAGGCAGTAATATAGTCACCCAGAACCCCCACGCAATCTGTCCTGTGAACAGGGAGGGGGGGGCATTAGCAATCCAATGCAGCACGACGGCACTTTGCCTTTCACTTGTACCTGCTGGGCTGGACCCTCAGGACAGAGAAAGGCATTTTAACACAGGACTTTATGGCTATTTGCTGCTGAGGAGGGAACAGAGGCTCAGAAGGACAGAAGTATCTAAACCAGGGCTCAACACACCTCATTTGGTTTTCATTTTCATTACTCAATATGGAATAAAAATCTCAATAAATCAATATTAATTATAACTTATTAGTTATTATTATTTAATATTATTAAAATCAATGATAAACATAAGATTTCCAATACAATACTGATGCTTTTGTACATTTTTTCACCGTTTGACCTTTCATCACTTCCGTTACTGTGCAATAACCCTGTATAATGTAGATTATGTGCATTATGTACTGTGTTCTTGCAATAATAATGCAATATTTATTCAAACATAAATGCACTATTTTTATAGACTTGCTCATAGATATACATACTGTTGTATGTTTTCATTAATATTATGTATGTTGTTGTTGTTGTTATTACTGATATACATACTTTTATTATAGTGTACTGTTTCCTTTTATCTGTTTTTCTTTTGTTCTGTTTTGTCTTTGTTTTCATTTTTGTCTGTTGAGGCCTGTTGTCAGGTCATCATTGTATGTGGGAAGCTGTTCTCAATTGATTTTACCTGATGAAATAAAGTACTACTAATAATAAGAATAAATACATTATTATTGATATTATGTATGCATGTTGTCGTCATTACTGATGTACATGCTGTTTTGTTAACACTGTTAATTCCCATGTTATGAAATTCAATGACTTGTTTTTTTTACAAAACTATGCAAATAATGTTTCAAACACAGGTCAGTCCCAGACTCTGTTCAAAAGTTCTTTTCAATACAGAAAAGCAGGTATGATTTCAGAGGTGTTTGTATGTTTACCGCACGAAAAGCCGTTAAATGCATAAAAAGAAGATGTATTTCTGTTATTGGGGTTAAATTATGGAATGACATAAATATACATTTACATATGTGCAATTCATTACTGGTTTTCAAAACACTGATTTGGAAAGATATTTTCAATGGATACAAGCAGGAAGGATTTTTGTAGAATAAACCTGATTTGGATTTGAATGTAGATAAATGTTTAGCTTCTGCCTTTTCAGTCTCAACATAATTCATAGTGGGTTGAGTAAAAATCAGCCTCACTGTTTGTATTTTCTGTTTTATGGATGATGACTGAATAAACATAAACCTGAATATTGGGTCTATTCATGTTTTATTTCTATTTTTATTTTATTTTACTTTTAGTTCTATTCTTATTTTACTTTTTGTAATTTTATATTTGCTCTATTCTTATTTTCTTATTTAATGGGGTTTTTTTTTATTCATATTGTTGCACTGACTGGAATAGCGCTAATAATTTAATTGCAAAACAATGGCAATAAAGACTATTCTGATTCTGATTCTCATCCACTCTTTCACTGTTTATAACAGGCCACACGTACCGGGAAACATAATCTAGTTTCTGTGTTTAATATGTTTTTAACACTACCTAAACATCTGCTAAAACAAGGCTCATATCTTACCGTAACCGTGGTGATGTGGTGGATGTTTAGAGGTGTTCATCTTTATATTCCACTAAAAATGACACATTTAGTTTTAGAGCATCCACTGGTTTTCAAACATATCAACTGTATTTTGCAAAAAACGATTCTTTCAGGCTATGATGTGTGTTTTTAATAGGGGAGAAGAAACATCCCATCACCACCAAACAATAATGCACTCACAAAATAACAGATTAACCTCAGTCTAATCTAATCAGTTTGCCTTTCCGGGTCATTTAATTAGCTCTGAATTCACTCTAATTAAACAGGTCCTCATATATTACTGTGTATCTGCTGCAGCAGCTCCGGAATGAAATTACACCTAATTTAAATTAGTCAGATTAGACGAATCATAATCTGAGGTCATTACACGTTGTGGAGAAAATGCTGGAACAGATTAATGTGTCATGTTTCTGATACAGGTCCAGAACAAACCCAGGGTTGGCCCAGGCTCTGTTTAAATCTGGGATTGTGGTTTATTTACAACAGGATCCTGTGGGTAAATACTATCGGAGGTGCTCATTCTACATGTGAGATGAGTCTTCATAATGAGTCTAATAAACCAGTCTTTACACAGATCCGGCCCTAAGCCTTTATCTGCACTGACACTTATTTAGATAAGAGCTCTTATCTCCACCACACATGGACCAGCGTCTCCATGTGGACCAGAACATGTGTGAATGACTGAACTGTTGAACACTAATCACTTCCATAGAGTTGGATTAAAATCTGAAATCTGATTAGTTCATTCACCCATCAACCTTTAACTGTCGCTAATTTCATATGAACATCACAAGAACATGAAAGTCGAAGTTATTGGGTCTACTCAATAAAATGACAGTATCGGCCAATATCTGATATGTAGATATTGGCCGATACTGATGTAGCTGATATATCTGTACATCTCTGGTCTCATTTAAGTTCAATTAACGGCACCAACAGAACTTTTTTTTTTTTTAATCTAATTACAAAATATAAATCTTTTGCTGTCATTTCCATAGAGTTGGATTAAAATCTGAAATCTGATTGGTTCATTCACCCATCAACCTTTAACTGTCGCTTATTTCATATGAACATCACAAGAACATAAAAGTCAAATCTACTCAATAAAATTAAAGCAAAAGATTTATATTTTTAATTAAATACAATTTTCTGTGCTGGTGCCATTAATTGAGCAAGGATAATGTGATAATGTGAGCTGAAATACGTTAAAAAACTGACTATTTTTTATTTAGAACCAATATTTCTTTGTTGAGGAGGAGATATATAACAACAAAATCAAAATAAAGAAACAGAAAGGAACATCAGCTTTTGGCAAAAAATCAGTACTGACTAAGATTTAAATAGTGCACCATTAAATGAGACCTGAGTTATTTGTTATATATGAATAGACTCATGTTTTTCCAACATGACACACTTAATATCAGTTATTATTATAATTAGTTCTGAAATAACAGCAGTTTATTTACTTTGTCCACTGATCTAAAAATACAAAAAACAACTACAATAAAAAGACACTTATTTCCTCAGAAATGCTATCCCAGATGAGCCCCCAAATTCTTAGGTTCCCTGATAAAATTCAAGGGGGAAGGGAGTAACAACAAAATAATGCAAATCATGTAATGATCAACTTACAAACCAAGGTTTCCACAAACCTCTTACAGAAAATCCCACACTCAATAAATAACAAAAAAAACTTAACATACTCGTTAGCATGTGCATGTGTTAAACACTAATACACTATATATCAGGCGCTGATTCTAATTTATTACTTGTTTGATAAGAATTTTCATCAGAAATAACTGTCTTTTCAGATGAATCCTGCTAGAAGTTGCTATTTAATATATAATTACAACTTAGAAAACAGATCTAAAATGTGTTGGAGAATAGGCCGAATTACAGACGTGTTTTACTTTTAGTCTGAATTATTAAAGCAGTTAAATAACTTCATCTGTGTTGTACTTATTTTAACTACACTGCATGAGAACAAACTGACAGGTGAATATGTGAAAATGCACTGATGTGTAAATTGTGTTATGGTGATATATCAAACCAGCTCAACACAAAAGAGACATCTGTTCCATCATCACCATCCCATAATAATAACATACTGTATGCTTTTTGATGTAAATTAGTTACAAGCAGTATGATGCATGCATCTCATTGTGTATGTGTGCATGCATCTGCACGTAATAATTACAAAAAAAACTAAATTATCTCAGGATTACAGGACTGTCTGCATGTTTGGAGGATGAAACTTTAAAGGCGATGTCACAGAATATTTATATTTGTATTTATAAATGTATTCCAAAGTGTTTCTACTGCAGTAAAAGTCGGTCAGAGATGGGTTCCTCCAGATCTGCTAAAGCCTGTGCGGGTTCTACATCAGAGTTCTCCTGCTGTGACATGTGGTTTTCAGGCGTTTAAACTTTTATTTTCAAGGCTCAGAATTTATGAGCTGGCAACAACACAAAGAAAATAGGAAAAAAAAAAAAAAGAAGAAGTAAAACAGCAGGAAAGAAAAGGTGTTCAGAGACAACACTGGACATAAATAATGAAGCATGAAACAAAGTAAAGATGCGGGTTTTTCTGCGCCTTTTGAGGTTTTGTGGAATAAATGCACAATTAGGGGTGTGTGCTGGCAAGAATGACTATACTAGGATCACAATACCATATATCACAATATATTACAATACTGTTAACGAGGCGATATTTTTTTGCTTTGTTTTTTTAAAGATTATTTCCTGCAAAAGTTATAGTGCAGCATTTCATTTGGATCAATAAAGTTTTAACATGCGGCTTTACCAGAACAAAAATCACACAAATAATGAAATAAATAAATTTTTTGCAGACATTACAGTTTAAGATCCTGCTTAAATGTTTGTATCGTATTGCAAAAAGAATCCATAGTGTTCAGTCTTTATATCATCCCAAATCAGGACATTATTTTTGTGCATTCCCCCCCACACCCCCAAAATCTATCATTTGCCTCTTTCAGACAGTAAAAAATGCTTTTAGGATGATTGAAATAACCATTTTCAATTTTGTAGGTTTTCCAATGAAACCTTCCATCGCAGCTTATGGCTGACTCGTGTTGTAAAAAATGTGTCCTCCACAAAAGTTTGTCTTCTCAGATTTATGGAACAAAATACGAAAAATAAAAAGTAAAATACATACAGGAATTCATTGCATACGTTTTCTGTCCAAACACGGCCAAAATATATAAACTACAAACAAAAAGTTAAGGATATTCGGGGTTTTTTTTTGTCTTTTTTTTGTCATTTTTGCCATTTGTAAATAAAACTACGTCTGGTCATTAAAAAATGTGTTTCAATTCAATTCACACAAAAAAAGTAAAAAGCGCTGTGCAAGAATCCCAACTGAAAAAAACAGGACAAAAATTTAAAATATCCTTAATTTTTGTTTGTAGTGTGTGGACTTATCCACACTGTCCGAACACAGTCAGAAAAACCATGAGCTCCTCTCGGCTCTAATGCCGTACACCCACCAGACACGTAGCCCCCCCCAGCTGACCAGACCTTCTTAAAGCTACAGGCTCTAATTTTATCCTTAGCAACTTGTCAGTACATTGACATGAAAAAACCAAAATACCATGACTATGCAAATAATAATGCAAATATTACATTACAATCATGTAAGACCTTTTTAAATGCAATTCAATTATAAATTTGCTAATCACTAATTAATAACAGAACTGAAATTGCCATCAATTACACAGACTATGCATACGGCACCTATACATTTAAATAAACTACATGTATGACCTGCAGTTATAACAATACTACTTTTGTCGTATACAAACAACAAAGTAAATTACCCATGTGAATATAGAAATAACAGAGCAAAAAAGAAAACCAAAAATGAACCTTTGCCATGTCTGCATTTGAATAAATACTTACAAATATTGATACAGTACTTTTTTAATATTGATACAGTATCATGAAGTGAAATATCGCAATATATCGCAGAACTGATATTTTCTTACACCCCTGTGCACAAAGACAATAAATTCTATTCTATTCAGTTCTATTTTATTATTCTTTCGTCTCTTTTTAACTGCAGAAAAACAGTCGGTAAAACGAACAGGTTTACCATTAACTCCTCATTTCACATTGTTTGTCTTTGTTTTATCTCATTTTTCTTCTGTTCTTCTTCTAAGTCTTATTCTACTTTTATCTTTGTTGTTTTTTCAGGGTAGAAATGTTCATCAATATTAAGCCAATTTATGTTTATGCATGTTATAGAATTGTAGAAGGTGTCTGAGTATGACCAGATGGGTACTGTGTTTGTTTGTTTGTCTATTGGTTTGTTTGTTTTGTTGTTTATTGTCATTTTTGTTCACTTTATTTAATTATTTGTTTTTTGTGTATTACTGATTTATGCATATTTATGGAATTTGACTAAACAGCTTCTATCTTATAATTTAGTAATGTCTTTAGATGTAAAGCACTTTGGTCTTCATGTTGCTGAAAGTGCTACATAAATAAACTTTGATTGATTGATTGAATTATTGATTATTTAATAGTCTATTCATTTTGTGTTGCCTTCAAGGATGTGTGCATATACAGTATGTCTGTATGTATTTACTTATTAAGAATGTTAATGTAGGTGTGTAAGTGTATGTGCGTATGTGTGTGTAAAAATGACAAGTGGAGTCAATTATTTACAAAAGATTCAAGGGAATTGATATTTCCAACATCATGCTGACAGGGGGCTAATGGATAGACTGTCATGTGGAGAAGGGGTAGGATTAAATATGTTTATACAAACCTCCTACATCTTTGTGAATATGCTAATGAAGTCATTTATACACCTGAGACCCAGAAATGCATTTTTGTCCTCTGTAGTGGACAAGAGTTTCACAGCTTTACTTTAAAAAAAAAAAAATTGTTAAATAAAAATCTGAAACAACTGTTGCATCATGCTGTTTCCAATTAAGGCAATTATTTAATGTAAAATGGAAAAAATGTTGATTACTATGTCTCAGGAGGATGTAGTTATAAGTGTTCATGCTTTCTTGTTTTATTTCAAGGCACTGAAGTCAGATTATTTTGTTTGTTTTGTTGCATATATAAATAAACTGAACTGAACTGCAAAATGCATGATATTTGCACACAAGATAATTACATTATGGATCAACTCAATATCATCAAACACATATAAACATTAATATCCGTCCACTCAACTATACAAACACACACTGGTTTATGAATGGAGGTGGGTGCAGTGGGCAGTTTCACCACCAGAGGGCAGCAGAGCACAAGTGTGAGGCATTGAGCTCCACACTGCAGGCACAATTAAAGGTCAAAGGTCGTGAAAAGCTGTCACTTCACATATGATCTGACACCCACAACAGCAAACAGAGCAAACAGCGTCACATTTCCAGACTGTGTCAGATGTCTTAAACTCTGTCTGCCACCTCCTCCTCCTCTTCCTCCTCCTTCTCCAGCTCTGCGTTAAACATCTACTGTTTGTTACAGGTGGACAAAACATGTTTGTGTGTTCGTTGCCAACTGGGCCATGAGGAGCCTGGACTCTGTTAATCCCACTGACGACACAGATGACAGGCTGTGTTAGCAGATACACAACATGGACAAAAGTATTGGGACACGTTGAGTTCAGGTGTTTCTTTTCTAACAGGGGTCTGGGATACAAACAAAAATCATAAATATCATAATATAGTTTTATATTTGGGATAAATATCATTGTACTGCATTAGATCGTTTGGTTTAACCCATAAAAACCGAGAGCTACTTTTGTGCCAGTTCCCAAATGATTTTTCTCTTTAACCTTTCTTCAGGGATTTATCACTATTTAGTAAAATATTTTCATCTGTATTTTTTTTTATTTTTCACTGTAAATCATGCATTTTCTCATATTTAATTTCCTATATTTAATTCAGATGAGGGCAACACAGTGGTGCAGTGGTTAGCACTCGTACCTCACAGCGAGAAGGTCCTGGGTTTGATTCCAACACCAGTCGATGGGGGGTGGGACCTTTCTGTGGAGTTTGCATGTTCTCCCCGTGTCTGCGTGGGTTCTCTCCGGGTACTCCGGCTTCCTCCCACCATCCAAACACATGCACTGATAGGTGAATTGGTTAATCTAAATTGCCCATAGGTGTGAATGTGAGAGTGACTGTTTGTCTCTATATGTTCAGCCCTGCAATGAACTGGTGACTTGTCCAGGGTGTACCCCGCCTTCGCCCCTATGTAGCTGGGATAGGCTCCAAGCGACCCCCATGACCCTCGTGAGGATAAAGCGCGTTCAGAAAATGAATGAATAATTTAGATATGTATCCAGGGTGCGATTTGTCAAAAAAACAGAGAGGGGGGGGTGTTTTTTGGTGTGATCCATGACTAACGTAACTAATGTTGGCGTGAAATGAAAGTGAAACTTTACATACTTTCAATGTCCAACTCCTGGTTCTGTTCCTCTATTATACAGCGGATCTTACACGAAATTTTCACAACTTCTAACCTGTATCCACTGAACACACAAATGCTCGACCCCATGAATTGGTCACATTTAACCCCCCCCCCCCACACACACACACACCTTTTACAGCACCCCAGTCCATGGGGACGTTTGCGAATTCTGAGACTGCCGACAGTTCGGTTCAGGTGAACATTAGTGTCAGTAATGTAGGATATACTGCAGGTAGAATAAAACCTGCTGTCATGTACATTGGTTGGTTGCCCCCCCCCCCAAGGATGAAATTCATTGAGCAGAAGTAGGGATGTAAAAACCAGATGGGGGGGGGGTTCATCTCCCCAATCCCCCCCAACAAATTGCACCCTGAATGTATCTGTCAATCAACATGATATTTACATTCGTCTCCATGTTTGTGGAACGACTTCTCGTGTCATCTCGCGATAATAAATAAACCAATCATCGCATTTGTGATTTTATGGAAAGAACGACATTATGCACTTCTGTTTTTTTGACATTTAGTAAATATCAGTAAAGTTTTGTGCAGATGTCCAATGGAAAAACCACTAATATTTCAATAATATTTATCCAATATAAAACTATATCATGAATTTATTATTACTGATTTGTATCCCAGATTCATGTTAAAAAAGAAACACCTGAATTCAACGTGTCCACATACTTTTGTCTATATAGCGAACATTAGTGCTGTACTTTTCTTTCTGCCTGTGATCTCCAATTCAACCACCCCCGGCTACGATTATTTTTCCTGTCACAACTCATCTTTGTGTGGGTTCGGTTTCGTCCACGTCTCCTTCAAAAAACAAAAGAAATGTCAACAGTGTTTTGTGTTTAAGTAAAACTCAAACACAAACGAAGGCACAGATTGAGATGCAAGATGTTTCGGTTCAGATATGACTCAAACTCCTGCACAAAACTCAACCCACTCTTATGACTGTGCTGCATTCGAGTGTTTTCTTCAGCGTGGGAGATGCAATGACTCTGTGCATCCTCTATAAAACCATCTTTTCTCTGTGTGGTGGTTGGAAATTGGTGCAAAAATGAAAGTAAATTCACTGATGATTCACATTGACGACACATTCAAGGACTTTTTTCTGTCATTGATGAGACACAAAGCAGCCTCCGCACTCTGACCTCAGCATAACAACTATTCATTCACAGGATTTTACTTGACTGTTTTCTTATTTTTAACCAGTAAAATGTCGAAGGTTGAGCACGAACAGCTGATAATCGACTGTCTCTGTGTACAGGCTTCATTATCATTCTTCTCAGAACATATTCTGACTCACATTATGAACACATTTCTGTCCATCTAATACACAACACAAAGTGAACTGGTTACATATACTAACATCTCATCTTATCTAAGTCACTGCTCTTGTATCCAGGTGTGCATATTATTCACAATTTACACTTGCTGGTATAAAAGGTCATTATTTTTCACCACTTAGTGAAATTTTTGTTTGTTTTTTGTTTGGTTTTCAGTTTTTATTAATATCTGACAGTGCTGATACTGGAATGATAATTTGTGAATGGATATTGTTATATTAGTGTATACAGGACTAAGGATGTGTGATATTGTTGTACTATTATTATTGTTGTTATTATTATTATATTGATATTCATATAAAATAATAATTGCTATATAGAGATAATAAGGAATAGAGATTGGGGTAGGAGTATATAAGTTTTTACTTCTTCCTACTCCTTTTTGAGCATGTTTAATTTCATTTATTTTATTTATTTTATATTCAATCAATCAATAAATCAATCAAATCTTATTTATATAGTGCCAAATCATAACAGCACATATGTCATGACACTTTACATATCGAGTTGGTCAAAACCAGACTCTTTTTCTTTTGTTTACTTAACAACCTTTTATGTATGATTACTGATATTTTGTTGGTTGATTTTGTTTTAATTTCACTGTCTACATGTTCGAAATAAACATTTCAATCAATCAATCAAAGTATTTACAGTGTTCCTGAGCAACAAAACAATTACTAGAAGAATCACCTGAATAGCGATAGAAGCTAATGGGACTAATGTATTTGGTTCAGGTTGTATTTTAGGCACATACAAAAAATTAGACCTGCAACTAGAGGTTATTACCTTTAAAATGAGGTGTTATTGACCAATTTCGTCCTTGTGGTTCTTCAGTTCTAAGCTTTAGAACTTGGTAAATGGGAGGAAATGAACGCAAATTAGGTGGAAGGAACAGGGCTAAGAAGAATTTGCAGAAGATGCTGAGGTATCAGTTATTTAACATCATCACATTAAAGCAGAAAACTGTTGGACGCCTTCTCTTTACAGAAGCAGCAGCTGAAACTCAAGGTCACTGCAGTGAAGTTGATGAATAACTTCCAAAGTGCAGATAATATGTTGATATTTTCTGCTGCAGAGACTGACTGTACTGAATCGAATCAGTGAGTCGAGTGCGTTTCAGTAAAAAAGCGCAGTATTCCCATCACTGCGGCAGAGGAAGCAGGAGGAAGGCCGAGGGTTAACCCAGCTGAGGATGAAGACGCTGCTTCATCAGCACCGTGGGGATGAGGAAGAAGGACACACCAGCAGGAGAAAGTCACACAAAGTAGGTCAGTGGAAGAACGGGATTCGCCCCTAAACAAATACCAGCAGCGAGCCACTGAGCGCGTGCAGCCTCGGCCATCACCCACCCACCCACCCACCCCCTCCTCCTCCTCCTCCTCACACAACATCATCATCAAACAGTGTGAAACCATCACAAAATAAAAAAAACATAAAAAAAAAAAGTATAAAAACCTTATTTTCCAGAGATGAACAGGTGTACAACAGTAACAGTTACTGAAGGGATGTTTTCATTTGTTGTTTTTTTTTGTAATATAATAACTGACCTATTCTTTATATGGACGGTATACATCAGCTGATTAACCAAGTCATGTTAAAGAATAGAATAGAATAGAATAGAATAGAATAGAAAACTCTTGTGATGCGTAGTGCAAAACAGTTTATAAGAAAAAAAAAAGTGTAAATATATATACAGAATAAAAACAAGCATGTCAACCAACCAAGAAATGGTACATATACATATATACTGCACTCTGACCCTGGCTGAACAGTGAGGATATATGTTCACTGTACGTCCTTATTGGAGGTATAGTCACTGTTATGTGTTCAGGGGATGGATGTGTAAAGTGGGGCTGAACAATACAGGCTCAGCTTCTTTCTGCTCCTTTTCAGACAGAAAGTATTGTTAAAGAGCCACAAAGAAAATGTTAGACATATGTGTGATATTTGGGTTTTTTTTTTTTTGGTTGATTTATTACTTCGCCCTCTGAAGGGGAGGCAAGGGGTGTTGTTTTTGGTTCGGTTTGTTTCTTTATTTCTGTGTTTGTTTGTTTGTTTGTTAACACTTAAGCAGCAAAACTATTGGTTGAATTCATACGACATTGGGTTTGTAGATTGCCAGTGACCCAGAAGAAAGAAAGAAAGAGAGAAAGAAAGAAAGAAAGAAAGAAAGAAAGAAAGAAAGAAAGAAAGAAAGAAAGAAAGAAAAAGTAGGTCAAACTTCAAATTTTTTATAAAAGCTACAATATGTGCGAGGGGGCGGGTCTTGTTTTGCCTGGCACCATATGTTTCCATATGTTGGAGTGTCTTTAAATCTGGAATTTCTTTTTCCTATTTGTGTTCAAAATAAAGTCTATCTATCTACTTACCTACCTACTTACCTACTTACCAACCTATCTATCTATCTATCTATCTATCTATCTATCTATCTATATATATATATATATATATATATATATATATATATATATATATATATATATAATCATGCCGATTCAGATCCATCTACTGTACACAGACGCCTCTGCAGTCACGCTCAGTAGAAGGACAGTGAGGGCTGCCAAACATGCACTTTCTGGTTCACTGATACACACACACGCACGCGCACACACACACACACACACACACACACACACACACACACACCCTCCTCCTCCTCCTTGATGCCTTACATGGAGCGTTCGTTCCCTCTCGCCGCTGCAGCCGTTAGCGCAGGGTTGCTAAGCAGAGCCAATATTTTACAAACACAGCAAAACAGCCACGCGCTGCCACCCCGGACGGCGGAGCCCGGGCCAGATCGGCCTCCGTCCAGAAACTGGCTGAATTTGGCCGTTCAGTGTTAGAGCAGAACTGAAGCACACACAGCAACAACACAAAAACACACACCGAGAGACGGGGACGACACTGATACCACTGAACAGAAGTGAATACGCAAACATTATGATGTGACTCATGTGTTTTTATTTCCTCTAATTTCCTTCAGAAGTGTTTAGATCAGGACGGTATCTGGGTGAGCATATTATGAACAGTTTACACTTCATGTTATAAAAAGTCATTATTTTTCACAGTTTGCTTTAGGTTTTAAATCAAAAGTTGCTCATTTTTGTATGATTTTTTAACCCTTTAACGCCGAGTCATACTGGATTTACATACAGACTTTTGAAGCCCTCTACACAATCAGTGTGATATTTCTTTTTTTGAAAAGCCTGATGTATACAAATAGATACATGCAATGCACGGATTATCCACCAGGGGGAGGAATTCATTCACCAGAGGCCTTTCCAGTGATGCTACAGGATTGTCAGGAGGCAGAACTTTGCCAATTTTGAAAAGGAATTACCAATTTGTTAGACATGTTCGTGTTCTATTATGTTTTTGTTTGTTCAAAAATAATAATATTTGAGCATTGAGACCTGATGTATCAAATATGATACAAAATTGAAACCCATACATTGAAATTGATATTTGAAAAAAACATTTTTGGGTTGTTCAGAAGGACCAATACAGGCTCCAGTTTCAACGAACTAGAATTTTCTGTCAATGATTTAATAGTTCAGGCTTTACAGGGATAAAATTCCCAGCCACTAAAATCAGCACATTATAAACAATAGAAAATTACTACACTAACACCCTTTTCCCAAGTGAGTAAAACATGTGCATTTAGCGACACATTTTAGCATTTAACACTAGACCTAACACAAAAAATAATAATGCATTTTAACCATTTTACTGTTCATCACTGACATATGCCAGGATGCAAAAATACAAAATAAGTAATTTAATTTTTATGCAGTTATTGAAAAAAAAATTTTTGAGGGTTTTTGCAGCAAAAAATATAGTTTGTTTACATCACAAACAGTTTACAAAATATGTCATTTATTGAGTATTTGGTATTTTTGTTTATGGCTGGAGTTGATGAAATACAAAAAAAATGTAAAAAAGTACAAAATAAACTCTGAAAAACATTTTGACCTTACTACAGCAGTACGGTGTAGATTCCACCCACTTGGTGTTTAGGAGGGTTAACGCTCATTGTCATCATATTTTTTTAAACTTGTCAGCAGTTTCCACACAGGATGACTTCAGATAAAAACTCCACCAAAGAGCATCTGATGACACTGACGTATGTATGTACAGTTGGTTGATGAACTGAAGAGACTTTTCCATATTTTGATACTTTCATGTCAACTACGCTTGTGTAAGTTCTTGACATAAAGACGCCTTGGGGGAATCCTCACTGTCTGGATTTATGTCTGTGACCTTTTATTTCACAGGTAAGTAGGTTCACACTTACACTCAGAGCATATTTGACGGATTAAGAAAGAAACGGGGGAAGAAATTTCTGCCATATTCTATCTTCAACATGACTGAATTTATTTTGCTGGTTTCTCTTGAACGCCCAAATATCAACGAGCAATTCTGACAAACTGGTGGAATCTTGTGACAAAAACAAGTTTAAGAAGAAAATGCACATAAAATAACATGAATAATTTAACCAAAAATGTAGATTTGTGGCTAAAATCACTTCTAGAAAAGGCATTAACCCTTTAAGCACCACAGCTGCAATATTGCAACAAGCAACATAACTGAATAAAACGGACCATAGCTAAAGATAAAGATACCAGATCTTGTTACCACCTCCCACCAACAGATGGCAGACATGTGCCCCTTCAATCCTAACATCATTTCAGGGCATGTTTCTATTTAAAGTGAGGAGGAAAATCCAGTTTAAAGGTGAGGTAAGTAAAGTTGATTTAGTTTTAGTTTGGATAGGCAAGGACAGATTTGTCTACTCTACTCTTTGGATAAAAAGATACTAAAACTTACTGAATTTTACTTTCTATTAATGTTAAAGTTAATCTCTTTTAAGGATAAGATGACAAAAAAAACAAACAAACAAAAAAACTTCCATGGAAATACATTCAAAGTCCCAATTTACAAAATGTTATTCAATCCAACATGGCCGCTGAACTGTGACATCACAATATGCAAATTAGATGACTACATTTACTCCCATCATAAACTTTGGTTCATATCCAATATTTTTCTCATTTACAGTATGACTTTATCTCTAAACACTTCCAAGATACAGCTTTTTGAAATCTTGAGATCAAAACTGAATATTTTTTTAAAAATCAATCAATCAATCAATCAATCAATCAGTCAATCAATCAATCAGTCCAGCAACTAATGGGTTAACAAACCATTCCATTTCCATTAGAAGTCAGAGCTGGAAATGGCATCACACTTTCATTCCAGTGCAACCAACTGGAAAAACATAGCCATACTGGTACTGGCTAGTTTCCACTTCTGTAGAACCAGCTGATACTAACTCCCCTGTATGTTGTAAATAAAAACACCGTAGCTGCAGGTTCCAGGTTTAAATACAGAGTGTTCCAACATTTGTAAGTGCATGAATGGAAGGTTCTGGCAGCGGACCATATCACCATATCCACAAACAAAAATGGGGAAAAAAAACAGGACTGGATGCCAAATACATAACAACATGTACAAAGCCTAAAAGCTAAGCATGCTAATAAGTCCACTGTGGCCAAACGGAGAACATCAGATCTGGGAAACAGTCATTGGATGGTCTCCACATGTTTTTAGATTCATTTGACGAAGGCGGACAAACTCCAAACGGTGCCGCGTTTAAGCCTCATAATGAGACTGAAAACCCTGAGATACAAGTTGGACGGGACTATGAGAACAACTGATTTAATAAGACATAAGCAAGACAGAGGAGCTAATTAACAGGACGTTACTGCAGCTTCTACAACAGAAGTGAGTCTGGTGGAATTGGTGAAGTTCATCTGACTGTCAAAGTGGGAACGAATGAACCACAACACAAGGCTTCAACTGTGACATGACAATGAGGGAAATCTGTGTAGTATTTGTTCTTTTCATATTCAGTTGAGAATCCATAACTGGAAAACAAAAAAAAATTGTTGTTTTTTCATTATTCATGTACAAATCAAAAATCAAGCTGTTTTTCATTTTTTCGATTGTACGCACAAATTAAAATTTGAAAATAAGCAAATGGACCAAATGTCAGTTTTCATGTTGACATTTTTGATATCTGATTTGGTACGACCCGGAAGTTACTGACTTCTTCATGTGTTCCACAAAGTGGCTTCTACTTAGATTGGCTTAATTCAAGATTTTTTTTGCTTAATTCAAGATTTTTTTTTTTTTGCTTATTTCAAGATTTTTTTTGGTCAATTCAAGATTTTTTTTTGCATAATTCAATATTTTTTTGCATGATTCAATATTTTTTGCTTAATTCAAGATTTTTTTTGCTTAATTTAAGATTTTTTTTAAAAAATAATTTAAGATTTTTTTTTTTTTGCTTTATTCAAGACGTTTTTGCTTAATTCAAGATTAATTTTTTGCTTAATTCAAGATGTTTTTTTTTGCCTAATTACATATATATATATATATATATATATATATATATATATATATATATATATATATATATATATATATATATATATATGGTTTTTTTTGTTTTGTTTTTTTTTGTTCCAAGCAAAAAATCTTCCAATGGAACAAGTGTAAATTATCTTGGTAAGATTTCTTGAAATGAGATCTATTGCCTAAAAACAAGTTCTTTATATCTCACTTACAAGTTCCTCTTTAGGTGATTCTGTCTTATTGGAAGTGTGATGAGATATTTGGACTAGAAATGACAAAAATACACTTGGTAAGATTTGGATTTTTGCAGTAAGGACAGAATGACCCTGAGGCATTAGTGACTTAAATCCTGACCTGTGTGTTCCCACTGGTGTCGGACCCTGCTGCGCCGGTCCTTGGGGGTCCAGAGCCCACCTGCTGGCCCAGCGTGGGGATCTGGGTCTTGACGGGTGTGGGGGTCAGGGCCAGTGCTGAAGGTCTAGTGGGGGTCTGGGGGATGGGCCGGGCGCTGTGCACCGGCTTGGGCTTGGGGAGTCCTGACTTCATCTTTGAGGCCACGAGGATGGCTGGCATCTTCCCCCTGACAGCCCGATGACCCCTGAACCCCCCGTCCCACTCAACCTTGGGAATCCCTTTAGCTGCTCAGTCAACGTACGCCTCAAAAAACACCAAAAACATCAAAATGCAGGTGTAGTTTGTGTGTCCGGGACCTGGTCTAGTCCTCGGCTGAAGGGAAGTGTGTAATCTGTGGGAGTCCTGGTCCTGGCTCCTGCTGGATCTCAGCAGGGGGGTAAGATGAGCTCCACAGTATGCCGAGGGAGGGGGTGAGGGGGGGTTACATTCCTCCAATCCCACCTGCTTTGCACAAACAAGCAGCTTCAGTTTTTCATTCCAGGTAGAAAATCCAACTCCTGCTGTGGAGAAGTTGAAGGAAAATCCCCAGAGTCACCGTTTCCTTGGGTTCGTTCCCATCGAGCGGCAGAAGCAGAGCGGCTCTTCTCCCACAGGGCTCTGCTGATTCCACAGACCGCTGCTTCAGGATGCTGGCGGGAAAACCCTGAGCTCCCTCGAATGAAGGAGAGGAGGGAAAACAGAAGGAGAGAGAGAGAGAGAGAGAGAGAGAGAGAGAGAGAGAGAGGAAAAGGCAGCAGTGACGACGCTGCAGCGACTGCTCAGCCTCCAACGCCGCCGCCTTCGCCACCGCCGCGCTGCTTCTCCCTCTTCACTAAGTCGTGGTTTAGCAGCAGGTGTGGCTTAGATCAGCTGTGACATGTGGAGGGCAGATCAGCACATCCACTCATATGCTCCTGCAGGCGGACTCATCCAACACCGGCATGAGGAAAAAAACTGGCATTTCTCCACATGTTCGTTCATTCATTCATTCGTTTTGAGCAGAAGAAAAAAACAAGGATCTTTTGTGCACAAGGAACTAATACCAGAGTAAATACATTAACCCTTTGAGGACTGAATCACATGACATTTTCAACACGTCATAGCGTTGGAAGTCAGTCACGTAGACCACTGTGGACAACTGCATTAGAAAGTGGGGACTAGAAACACTCTGACACTTTTTATTTAATGTTGATAAAGCAAATACAACCAGAGATTAGACGTTTAGAATCCGGAGAAAACAAATGTGAATAAAAGTATGAAAATGACTTGGGCCAGGCGTTATATTTCTGACCATATCGTCATAATTTTTTGTCATTTTTCAAAACGGAAAAAACTGGCCGAATCAGCAGATTCTAATGCACAGACTGAACTAGCATTACAGGTAAGGGTGAGAATGATCCCCACCTGAACTGAATGTGGAAACTGGGAGGACTGGGGGTGGGAGGGGTGAGAAATCCAGAGAAAACACCTATGTAAAGATATGCTTTTTTGTCAAATATTTGAGTATAGTTTTCATTTATTACAATTTTAATTTTATATACCTACCTGGAACCAATATTCACTTTTAAATTCTTTGAAAAGGTTCGTTGAGCATCTTTGTGTTATTTATGCAATAAAATATATACATTTTTCAAATCAGATTTTATATTTTTTGTGTGTTTTTTGTCCTTTTGTGTTGGTATAGTAGGTTAAAGTGAAAAAATAATAAGCAGATGAAATAGATGAAGTTGTGCAGAAAAAAAGACACCAAACATGGCTATAGTAAACATTTCTTTATATAGTATATAAAGGAAAAATCAAAAGTACTGAAAAACAGCCAAAATAGGCTCAGACCCTTAAGGGTTAATAAGCAAAGGCGATCACGACAAAATAGCAATTTCCATGTACACTAGCAATAACAAAATAAATTCAATATGTACTGCTCAAAAAGGAGTGGGAAGAAGAAAACTGATTAAATTCCACCCCCATCTCACATTTACACAACATAACACTTTACTTTTGCTTCCTTAACAATATAATAACATCTGATTAGAGTCCTAAAAATGTAAATAACAGATAGTAAACAGATGACATTAAAATATATTACATTACTGAGATCTGCTTCATTTGTCAGGTCTTCAGTTTGATTCATGTTTAGAAAAATGTGAGATCAGTTCAGTTTTAAGAATGACACGGTGAAATACAGATTAATACACTATATGGACAAAAGTATGTGGACACGTTGAATTCAGGTGTTTCTTTTCTAACGGGTCTGGGATACAATGACTAATGTCAGAATATAGTTTTATATTGGGATAAATATCATTGCACTGACGTTTATAAACTATATGGACAAAAGTATTGGGACACATCATGTCTACAAGTGTTAGATGTCCTGTTCATGCTGATTTGAGATAAAGTTTAATGGGAGATTTTTCTTCCTCAGTGAGACGTGAAGAAAGTAGATGATTAGTTTTGGTCGAAAATTGTTATTTACAGTCAGAGCATGTTTAGGAAATTTAGAGGTAAAACATTTAAAACCAGTCATGTTGAGAGAAATGAAGTCAAAACCATCCCTGAGGCATTTTAGAAGCAAAGATAACAATTTAAACATAACTAACCGATATTTATCCCAATATAAAACTATATTCTGATATTAGTAATTAGTGTTTTGTATCCCAGACCCCTGTTAGAAAAGAAACACCTGAACTCAACGTGTCCACATACTTTTGTCCACATAGTGTATATGATCAGAACATGTTGCTGTAATGTCAGATTCTCTATTTTTCCACTTTTGCTTCTTGTTGTTGGATTATAAAGGCTGGTTTTATGTCTCAGGTTGTGTGAATAAATGCCGTCTTCTCCATAATACACTCTACTGCTTTACCTCAGGCATTAAACCATATATTAGATAGATTATGCAGAATATGCAGAATTACTGCATTAATCATTCATAGAGATGCACTGATTGGAAAATTACTGTTACAGTCCTGATATTTAAACAGACTGATGTTACTTTCTGTTTCTTCAGTTTGTTTTACGGTCATTTACCACCCTTCTGTGCCACAGTAACAAATAAGTATTCATTATAAATATATAATTGTTCCTATTTTACAGACTTTCAGTCCTTTGTGATATTATTTTTGAATGAACATACACTCAGACGTACATGCTTATGAAAAAAACATTAATATAGCAAAAATATCTGCAACTGCCATTGATAAAAAGATCTTATAAGATGATACTGATATTAGCCAATATCAACAAATTCTCAACCTTTGGATTTTTTTCCCAAACTAAGACTGGAACCAATTAACATTAAACTACAAATAAGTCAAAATACATGCACAGTAAATAAAATCTGAGTAAATATACATATGATGACTGAGCAAGTTCAGATCATTTGCAGATGAACTAATTTTCTTTTCTGCAGAAATAAAGAAATATAGCAATGCACCAAATAACAAACAACAAATAAAATAACAGCCGATCGCAGGTGGTGATGATCTTCCAAACCATCCCATCATTTTTCTTATTTGGAGTTGTAGTAAAATGCATGGACATTATAGTAGAATTCAAATTTTTTAATATGATAAAAAAAAAAAAAAAACATTCCACAGAAAATAAACAATAGAATGCGAACTAAAGACGAGGAGGTCGGATATTTGGCATTAAAGCTGAAGTTAATAAGGTGATCAGATCTGTTTCTCTGCTGCTGTTTCGGTTTCAGTTTCTCTAATAAGTGGTGATGCCTCAAATGTTGGATAAATACAGTCCATTCTCTGCCTCCATTAAGCTTCTGCTTTTTAGACATGAGCTCGGCCAATTAGCGAACCGCTGTCAGATCCCAGCAGGCTTAGAGGCAGCCAACCCTACGAGTCCGAATCCTACAGCAGAACCAACGAAAACACAAGGGAAGGAGGGTCTGCATATTCTCCTCTGTACAAACCGTCAACAGTTCATTAAAGACAATGTGAGGACTGTATACATCTGCAGCTTCATCTAAAAGGGAGCTCCTCAGTGCCTATGTTGCCTGGTACCTATGTTCTCCGGTACTTATGTTCCCTGGTACATACAGTATGTTCCCTGGAAATTATGTTCCCCGGTATGTACAGTATATCTCCCCAGTACCTATGTTCCCTGCTAACTATGTTCCCCAGCATGTACAGTATGTTCTCCAGTACCTATGTTCCGGTTAGGGTAGGTACTGGGGGACATAGGTACTGGTGGACATAGGTACTGGGGAACATAGGTACTGGTGGACATAGGTACTGGGGGACATGGATACTGGGGGACATGGGTACTGGGGGACATGGGTACTAGGGGACATGGGTACTAGGGGACAAAGGCACTGGGGAACATAGGTACTGGGGGACATGGATACTGGGGGACATGGGTACTGGGGGACATGGGGGACATAGGTACTGGGGGACATAAGCACTGGGGAATGTAGGCACTGGGGGACGTAGGGTTGACTCTGTATTAAATACAAGACACACTTCTAGTAGCTGCACACACTCACTAAATACACTTAGAGCAGATTCAAAACCCTGCAGAGTTTATTCCTTTATTTATGACATAATTCATGAAATGAGGTGGCCTAAAAACATTTATTTTGTCTCTAACTTCTTTAAAACTGTGCAAAAACAAAACTCCAACTGTGCATCACCGTTGGACACATTAGACTCAATACTCGGGTTCAGATACGGACACAGGCGTCACAAAAACACACAAATATCAGACTCAACACTGACTCATAGAGCTACACTTTAATCGGAAAGAGGATATGTTTAGTATGTTAATCTTAATCCTGTTACATTAATCCTAAATTATGGTAATGCAAATATCTGATTAAGATTTGGGGAGGGTTTCAGTTAATGTGATTGTACATCTGCATGTTTATCTCATAAAGACTGAGAGACTTTAATACTTTAATAACAGTTAGAGATCGGTTCATCCGTCAGTCTGTAGGAGCACTGGTATAAACACCAGTACAGATTTATGGACGAAACCACCAACGAACCAGCCCTATGTATCCACAGACTGGATCAGTCACTGAATACAGAATAAAGATTATTGTTTACACTGATCTGTATTATGTTATTATCAAGTTTTAACTCATACACGCTTATTTATAATCTTCACGTGCTGCATCAGATGATAGTTTACATAATAGCTCTGTTAGCTTAGCTCTGTTAGCTAATGCTGCATTCCAGGCCATTTTTTGAGCCCGTAAGTCACGACTTCAAACCACGACTCACGACTTTGTAACGTTCCAGGCAAGTCACGCCAAACTGCATGAGCACAAGGAATTGTGGGAGCTAGATGTAAACAAACCAATATGGTAGACCGTACATTATGCTCATTTAAAATAATTTCTTTCACCAAAGGTGCTCGCTATTTGCTTGTTTGAAGGAAACAGAGGAGGAAAAACTGTGCGTAAGGCAAGAGAAGCTGTTACACATGTTATGCTATGTTATATTATGTTATTTTGATATTTGGATATGTATTTGGTATTAATTTATTCTTGCACTCAATGGACTGAAAACTAGCTAACGCTAGAGTAGCTGCTGATTATGCAGAACATTTGCAGATAAATAATGTCAGAGCAATACCTTGTTTTAATTAACAATTTGCATAAACACCGCATCCATTGGGGGGGGGGGCATTGCTACGTGATGTCAGAACTCGGAACTGGGAGTACATCGATCTAGTGCGAGTTCATGGGTGGGAAGTCACAGGTTTGACTGCCATTCCAGTGCATTTTCACCGGTAGAAGGTTGGAAAAACACGAGTTACAGGTTGCCTGGAATGCAGCATTAGCTCTGTTTTTAGACTGAAAACATCCACACTAAAATGACAAATCACCTGTTTTCTGTTTGGTTTGTGTTGTCAGTAGCTGAACTAAAGATCTGTTTGAATCCAACAAAGTCAGAACTGTCACAGTTTAGTCTGAACCGTGGCTCAATAAACGGCAACTTAGTAAACATCCCATAATAACTTTACATCTTCATAAATCTCAGAATCAAACTCACCCGTGTAGAAGAAATTTAACCATCAAATTCCATTCCTGACATTTACATATTTTTATCATGTATTTTCCCTGACTCTAAAAGTTGTTTCTTTATGGTTCTCATCTCATCTGGTCACTTTGTGACGCTTTAGTCAAAGGGCCCATGGTGTCATTTTGCTTTTTTATTCTTCTGTACGATACTGTTTTTAAATTGTACAGCTTTTTTATGTTTTTAATCTATTCTAATCTTTTATTTTATTCTTTTATTTTGTTTTCTGTTTTTTCTGTACAGCACTTTGGTTCACTGTGGTTGTTTTAAGGTGCTTTACAAAACAAGTAGAGACAAAGAGAGAGTTTAATTGTTAATCTTCCCCTGTAAGTCCCTTTGGAAAAAAGTGTCTGCCAAATGCATAAAAGTAAATGTTAGTTTTTCTCAACATGGGAGACTGGCAGAGTGACTCACTACTCCCTCTAGTGGTCACATAAATCCCCCGGCCCGTCTTCATATCTGTACAATCCAATACACTGGCAGAACTTCACAGATCTTTATTCTCAAATGATAATAATTTTAGGTAGTTTTTCTTAAATAAACTATTTATAGACCCTTTCTTCTGCAAATTTTCAGCCTGTTTGCCTTGTTTTTTCAGTTGCGTAAATTTAATCTTTTTATACCTTTTAGAAATGAAAAAAATTACAAATAACTGCATATTTTTTCAACTGTAACTGTGGATGAAAAATTAACCTGAAACTTTGAATATTAAATTGTATTGTGATAAATATCGGTGTCAGCTGATATGAGAAGCCCAACATGACACACAAAACACATCTGTGAGCTATTTATTTGTACTAAATTTATGTCAAAACATAACTGCAATTACAGTTTAGACACATGAAAACATATAATGAAGTGAATCATCTAATGCTGTAAATCACTCATTTCTAAAACATTTTAATCTCCTGTTTATTTACTCCGTCATAACTGCATGAACCGTCTGTAATTGATGAGTGCATGATGACCTTTCTCTAAACGAAAACACATAAATATCCCTGTGACAGAAACATACTAATGAAAATCTCCCCCGGTTTTAGACGTCAAGCTGTGATGTAAAAGAAAACATACGAGGGAAACTTTCATTATTTTCCTGCTGTGTTTTGTGACAATAAACACGTGCCGGATCCTCGCTGATCACATCGCAGCTCCTGACAGTACAGAAAAAAAAAAGCAGTCATATGTGATTTATGCAGAAACCTTTGAAGATACCTGATGACAGTTTGGTGCAGGCTAATAATAGAGCTGCTCTGGCTGTAAATGGGCGGTGCTGACAGTAATAAGTAGGACACCCACCGCCTGCTCGGCCTCTGTCTAAACTGTAGTTTTCCTTACAATAATAAACATTCGTGTGGGGTGGACAGTGGGCGTTCTGCTGCAGCAATAAGAGATCAGTGTCAGCAGAGGTTTCAGATCAACGCATGAATGTACATGAGCTGAACGCCTCTGGACATTTCCCCTGTGAAACATTTTTCTTGATGATGTATCTTTATCGAAGCTCATATACTGTACATCACAGAGATAGTTTAATACCAACATGTGGAAACATAAACAAACAAACAGAGCTACTTCAAAAATACACCTGACCCTAAACCCCACATGGCTGATATACACATCATGCAAACTCTTTATTGATGTGGATAAAGCCACATGTCTGACTATTAAATTATCTGAGAATATTGGAATATGCTGACAACAATAGTATTGAAATGGTGTGAAATTATGGAATGGACCTTATAGTGCATTTAAGTTATTCACTCCTTTAGCGAAGTTAAAAAAAAAAAAAAAAGTGCCTTAAGTTTAAAATTATTTAGAAATATTGAATTGAGATGGTAGATATGTTTTTGTTGTTATTGATTTTTGTTTAAATTTTTCATTATTATGGTGCGAATGCTCGATGCTGTACACATTTAAATCGATGTAAACAGTGTATTAGGTGAAAAGGATAGGCAAAAAAAATAACTTTTGCTTCTAGCCTATTCCTTTTTGTTTTTTATGTTTATTACGATTAATGTACTAAGTACAATGATTGATGTAAAACCAAAATAAATTCATTCATTCATTCTTTCATTCAATAGTACGGTGGTCGAAAAGGGCCGAACACATTGCAATGGCCCTGTGTGTCTCAGTTAGAGAAAACAGCTGCAAGTACAGAAACGATGCAAATTCACAAACTCAAACCCAGTCTAAACCAGGTACAGAAAGAGGAACGTGGTGCAAATTAAAAAATGCACCACGAGAAACAAACACATGCATAATCATCAAATGTTCTGCAAATAGAGAAACGATGCAAACCACGAAAACATCTGCAAAAACGCTGCAGAACCTGTCAGTCCAACAGAAGTGCTCCAAACCTGTGGGGAGCAGCGTTTATACACAACAGACTAGTGTCCAATAGAATCTAATAAAAGTCACATGACCGTGCCACGTCGTAACTTCAATTTGTTCCCACTGCAGTTTGAAACACTGTCAGCCAGCTGTTCTCCGTCTCTCTCCATCCTGTGTGTCTGTGCATTGAACTGTTCTGCTGACAGCGCCCCCTACAGGTTTGGAGCACTTCTGTTGGACTGACTGGTTCTGCTGCGTTTTTCATTTGCAGATGTTTTCTTGATTTGCATCGTTTCTTTATTTGCAGAACATTTGATGATTATGCATTTGTTTTTGTTTCTTGCAGCGTATTTTTCCACATTGCAATGTGTTTGGCCCTTGTCAGCCACCGTACAATAGGACTCAGGAAAAGGAAATGAAATGAAACATCGTTAGATAGGTAAATATTTTAAAACATGTCTGTAGTTATTTAGAACATTTGAATTTATTAAAGATTATAATGTAAACTAGAAGCACTCGGAGAGCGCAGACCTCCACCATGGCTGATCAGTGGCCCCACCCGTGGGCCCCCCCACCCCCGATCACCACCAAAATTTAATCATTTCTTCCTTATCCCATTTCCAATAAACCCTGAAAATTTCATCCAAATCTGTCCATAACTTTTTGAGTTATGTTGCACACTAACGGACAGACAAACAAACAAACAAACAAACCCTGGCAAAAACATCACCTCCTTGGCGGAGGTAATTATGTCTCTTACTACATGTTTAAGGGCCCCCATTTCTAAACTGAGGACTGCTTCTGGGATGTCCTATTACAAAATGTATCTTGTAAATGAATTGTCAATTTGACTGTTTGTAATAATTTTGTAATAATTTGATTGATTGGTTGATTGATTGATTGTGGGCAGGAAAGTAAAGAGGATGCAGCTTTTATTGCAGATTAGTGCGTATTTGATCAAAACAGAGCCAGGATGCAAACATTTCAGAAATTATGATGATTTAACTCTTGACATCTGAATTTTAAGGTGTTTATTTTAGTGCTTAAGTCAATTCCTAATATTTTATTAAATTACACTAATTTACAAGTTTTTTGTTTCAAATCTGGCACTGTTAATGTTAATGTTTCTAAGATAGCAAGTATATTTAAGTTTACAGGGAGTTAAAGAGTCTACTAGAGGTTTACAAGGTGGTCCTGACCTTCTCATTTAAATAAATCACCACTGAAAAGAAGTAATAATACTGATTATTTCATTCTGATGGTTCCTTTCACTGGGTTGGACGTTGTTGCTGTTGGGCAGAAACTTCTCATGGGGCGGCTGGGTGGGTTGATGGATGGATGGATGGATGAATGGATGACAGACAGATGGACGGACAGACGGATGGATGGATGAATGGATGGATGGACAGGTGGACAGATGGATGGATGAATGGATGGATGAATGGAAGGATGGATGGATGGATGGATGGATGGATGGACAGATGGATAAATGGACAAATGGACGAATGGATGGACGGACGGATGGATGGATGGACGGATGGATGGACAGATGGACAGATGGATGGATGGATGGACGGACAGGAGGATCAATGGACGGATGGATGGATGGACGGATCTATGGATGGATGGATGATGGACGGATGGATGAATGAACAGATCAATGGACAAATGGATGGATGGATGGATGGATGGATGGATGGACGAATGAATAATCAAATTAATGAAAGATGGACCAGACTAAAACCTGCCCACATCAGATCTGCACTCGTTTACAAACCAAACATCTGATCCGTTCAAATCAGCTGTTTGATGACATTTAAAGACAATTGTTCGTCTTCGAGCATTAAATGAAATCCTCTGAGTTGATCCATAAACTGCTGACAGTGATCCCCATGAGCTCACCCCTGTATTTCAATATTTACATTCACACAAATGTAATGAATGTGCGTGAACCCCCAGCCTGCGCCCACTCCCCACTCTGAGCCGCCCCCGATTGTTTTCATTAGCAGAGTTAGCCGAGCAGAACAGGACGACTCCGCTGACAAGATCTGCACTACAGCCCAGCAACGCCCTGACATTTGCACCATGACAGCACACAATCCACAACGTGACCCGCACACCGCTGTCACACACACACACACACACACACACACACACACACACACACACACACACACACACACACACACACACACACACACACACACACACACACACACACACTTATTTACAGTAATGAACAGTGGCAGTGCTGTGAGGCTGAGGCGAAGGGGGAGAAGCCCGGCAGCCAACGAATGACAGCGGACACACAACAACAACAACACAACGACTGCATATTCTACACACATCAGCCCAGCAGACAGAGCCCAGGCCTGGAGGAGGAGATCCACACTGGTCTGATGTTAAAGGAAAAAAAAGAAATAAGACCAAGAGGCAGGAGAGACAATGAACACAGTCGACTCAGAGTAAAGGAGGGGGGTCTGTTTGGATGTGTCCATAGTCGCTTTTGCATTGGACATCTGCGCAAAACTTTGCCGATATTTACTGTCGAAAAAACAGAGGTGTGTAATGTCAGTTTTTCCATTAAATCACAAATGCGATGATTTGTTTATTTATTATCGCGAGATTACACGAGAAGTCATTCTATAAACATGGCGACGAAGATACAGATATATTCATTATTGTTATGTATTACACCTCTATCCCGTACTATATTAAAAAATTTACTGGGTTTCCTGGTTTGTCCACACATAACGCACCATGTTTCTTTTAAAATTCTTCATCTTTGCTTCTTGTAAAGTCCGTCAACACAACTCCAAATGTTCCTTTTTGTTTTACATTACAGTTTGAAAATTGTTATATTTACAAATTATTCTGAACAAAAAATGTGAATAAACTGAAATTTCTGAGGAAAAATAAGTGAATTTTAACAATATATTGACTCAGGTTATGATTTATACATGTACAGATCACAGTTGATCTACAAAACAGATTTTTTTGCTTGAATTAAGCAAAAAAAAAATCTGCCAATGGAACAAGTGAAAGTTATCTTGGTGAGATTTTTTAAAATAAGATTTTCAAGATCTGTTGTCTAAAAATTAGTTCTTATATCTCACTGAAAAGTTACTCTTTAGGGGATTCTGTCTTATTTTAAATGTGATGAGATATTTGAACTTGAAATGAGAAAAATACAGTCGGTAAGATTTAGATTTTTGTAGTGTAAATATAGGAAAATACAGGATTTACACTGAAAAAACTCAAACTAAAGAGGATCATATTACAATAAATGGTGATTACCCCCCCATCACCACCAAAATGCAATCATTTGTTCCTTGTGCCAGTATCAACATTTCCTAAAAATTTCATGAAAATCCATCCATAACTTCATGAGTTATCTTGCTAACAGTCAAACACACAGACAGACAAATCCTGATGAAAACATAACATCCGCTGTTTCACTTGGCAGAGGTAATAATATAATATATAGAAAAAAATTATTTGTGAACTGCCACAAAAGTACCACTGGGTCTTTATGGGATAGTTTAATAATTTAAAGTTAAGTTTTTCCTGAAAAAAGACACTAAAGAATTGGCAAAAAAAAAAAAAAAAAAAAAAAAAAAAAAAACTTGTTGAGCTGCATTATGTAATAAATTCCCGTTATGTAATAAAAGTTCAAAATGTAATAAGAATGTCATGTCATCTTGTAATAAAGCCGCATTATGTAATAAACTGACGCATTTTGTAATAAACTACCTCAATGCATTATGTAATAAATTTTTTCCCATTATGTAGTCAGTTATTACAATTTGAGAAATTTATTACAAAATGCACTTAACACATTTTTATTTTCAGTAAAATGTAATGTGCTAAATTAACCTTTAAACTGTGTGGTTAAAGTTCTGATTACATTACCTGTAGCTCCTGTGACTGATTTCTTCGAAACTGCTCTGAAATTATATTAATTTGGATTGTTATTACATAATGAACCATGTTATTACATTTTTTAAAATAAAAATGTGTCAAGTGCATTTTGTAATAAATTTCTCAAATTGTATTAACTGACTACATAATGGGAAAAAATTTACTATATAATGCGTTGACGTAGTTTGTTACAAAATGCGTCAGTTTATTACATAATGTGGCTTTATTACAAGATGACGTGACATTCTTATTACATTTTGAACTTTTATTACATAATGGGAATTTATTACATAATGCAGTTCAACAAACCTTTATTGCAAAAACAACATAAAGAAATCTACATGTTATATTATAATGGGAGTCCTTATAGGGTTAAAATATTTTTCTGTCAGTTAAATTCTTTGTTCTTTGCACAAATCCTCCAAACCAGGTCTGCACACACCTACAACCAAAAAAAAAAAAAAAACCCCACAAAAGACAACTCATAAAAATTGCAGTTGTGTGGACACACTTGTGTAGTAAATGCACACAAACCCAGACTGGGGGGGTCGGAGGCAGACGGAGGAGACAGCAGCACCCAAACAACAGCGTCCCTGCAGTAAACCAGGGTGACAGATAAGGAAGCAGAGGAGAGGTCGGCGTGGACACAGCCTCCGAGGTGTGTTAGCGTCCAAACTGCAACTACTACACACCAACTCCACACACAGCCGTTAACGAACTCTGCATAATTAGGCAGAACTAATCAGGCTGGATGAGCTCATTTAGCAGCCATTAGCTAAAGGTGGAGGTACATGTGCACGCTCTCTACTGGACATGTGTTTTTGGGGCCTGTTTAATTATACAGTGGCTGTGATTTCTACTGACGCTCTCTGTGTTTGAGCTGCGGCTTTTCTTTTATTAAACACTGTTTTCGGCCGTCGCACCCCACAAAGCAGACAGTGGTGAATATTTGATGAATGGGGGTAAAACAGAGGACATCCGCTCACAGATAAGAGCCTCGAAGCACAACAGATGGTAAAAAAATATGACACCCACTATGTTCACGTTAGGGATGTGACGATATGAAAATTTCATATCACGGTTATTGTGACTCAAATTATCACGATTATCATTATTATCACGGTAGTGTTGAAATGTGCTCAAAATGTTCAAAAAGTACTTATACACACACTGAAATAATTTAACCACATTGTATAAAAAAAAACAAAACAAAACAAAGCAAAAAAACTAATAAAATAGGCACAATGTACTTTCTGTTGGTAGAAACATTCAAATATTAACATGTAAACATCAAACATACAAATGTGTATTAAAGATGGCACCTTATGGCCATTGTTTGACCATTTTCTGTATCAAGTTTAAGTTGTTTTAATTTCTTTTTCATAGATAGATAAATAGTCTCTCTCTCTGTGCGCTTGGACTGGGTCTCTCTCTCTCGCTCTTTGTCTTTCAAAGTGCGGTAATCAAACACGGTTATCATGATAATTAGAATTTAAACAGCAATACTAATCACTGGGAATTTTACCACGATTCATTGTTATACCGGTAACACTGGTCTACAAGGAAAGTGCTTCCAGAATAAAAGTAATGAAATTTTACCACATGAGAGTCACTGATAAAGAAAAATCATTTCAAAAATGCTGGTTGGCTGAACTTTCCAAGATACAGCCTTGGGTCAAAATGTGAAACTCAAGAATTAACGAGAGAATGGGTTTGACTCAAAAAGGAATATTTGTCTCAGAGCTACAAGATCTACTTCAAAACACTGTCTGCACATTAGAATACATTCACTTTACAGGTTCTGTTTAGTGGAAGATTTATAAAACTATTATATAAATGTACAGGGTGGGGAAGCAAAATTTACAATGAACATTTAGTTGTTTTTTCTCAGCAGACACTACGTCAGCTGTTTTGAAACCAAACATATATTGATGTCATAATCATACCTAACACTATTATCCATACCTTTTCAGAAACTTTTGCCCATATGAGTAATCAGGAAAGCAAACGTCAAAGAGTGTGTGATTTGCTGAATGCACTCGTCACACCAAAGGAGATTTCAAAAATAGTTGGAGTGTCCATAAAGACTGTTTATAATGTAAAGAAGAGAATGACTATGAGCAAAACTATTACGAGAAAGTCTGGAAGATACTATTAAAGAAGAATGGGAGAAGTTATCACCCGAATATTTGAGGAACACTTGCGCAAATTTCAGGAAGTGTGTGAAGGCAGTTATTGAGAAAGAAGGAGGACACATAGAATAAAAACATTTTCTATTATGTAAATTTTCTTGTGGCAAATAAATTCTCATGACTTTCAATAAACTAATTGGTCATACACTGTCTTTCAATCCCTGCCTCAAAGTATTGTAAATTTTGCTTCCCCACCCTGTACATAAACCAATATATATGTGTAATAACACTTAATCATATACCTTGAAAACATTAGCAAACCGGCACTTTTGTCATTTATTTTCCAATTAATCTTATTAAAATACGTAACATTTAGCACATTTAATGTCTGAAGCAAATCATTTCTAAAAAATTGTAGACCAGTGTAATCATTACATCCCTAGTTCACGTTCACAGAATATTGGAGAAATTAAAAATATTGATACAGTGACATGCACTATTAGTCTATTGTGATAATGTATTAATACAGAAGATGTCAAACTCATTTTAGTTCAGGGTCTGACCAGTAAAATAATAACCTATAACCTTTCATGGTTTTGGTATGTGTAATGGGAGATATTTTTTTGATTCGTTTATATGTAGTTTGGGGTTTTACGTTTTATACCCTGTATCGTTTAATCTCTATTTGTTTATTTTATTTCTGGCAGAATGGTTGTGCAATGGTGATACAACCAATATAAAGGTGCTCTGACTAGTTATTCATTGGTATCTAATTTAATGTGATAAATAAGCGATGAAGGAAATATATTTGGTTATGAATCTAACACTGAAAGTAAAAAACGGACCAAACTAGATAAGCTTTTGCTTCTTTCTGTTCCTTCTCAAACTGTGTTTATGAGTTGATACACATGTACATTTATGTTAAATTTATTGTATTTGTTACTTTTTCTGTGATTAATGACCATTGATAGGCGCGTATGTAACTGACTTGATGCTTTTATTGTTTTTTTTTTAGTTCTTTTTTTCTTTTTTTTTTACTTCAAAGTTTGAGACACTTAAATAAAATAAATAATAATCCATGTCTTTGTTGTTGTAGTGTGAAAAAAGTAAAATTACATTATGAAAACAGGAATAATCTGAATAACCATGTACAACCTGAAATAAGTGTAATTTCAACAATATTATCTGTCTCAGCTTATTATTAATACAATTTACAGATTATAGTGGATCTACAAATACACAAAACATTTAATAACAGGCAGAATATTATTATAATTGCACTTATTTTTCTTTAGATATTTCAGTAGAAAATCTGACTTGTGCATTAAGACCTGCTGTCTGAATTAAGCCTTATTGGTGTTTATAAACTATATGGACAAAAGTATTGGGACAGCTGTCTACAGCTGTAAGATGCCCTGTTCATGCATCAGTATTCCTTTAAAGTTTAATGGTAGATTTTTCTTCCTCAGTGAGATGTGAAGAAAGTAGGTGGTTAGTTGTGGTAGAAAATTATTATTTACAGTCAGAGCATGAAAAATATTTCAGAAATTTAGAGGTAGAACATTTAAAATCATAGTCATGGATAAAAAAAAGAGAGAAATTACTCATTTTGGAAGCAAAGATAACAATTTACACAAAACCAACCAATGCAATGATATTTATCCCAATATAAAACTATATTCTGACATTAGTCATTATTGTTTTGTATCCCAGACCCGTTAGAAAAGAAACACCTGAACTCAACATGTCCCAGTACTTTTGTCCATATAGTGTATTCTAAATATCATGACCAAAGCCTGTTCCTAAAATCCACATATCACATGTCCTAATGGGAAACTGCTGAATAATCATACTCAGGGTGCCTGCTAAATGTCAGTGATCGTTTTTAGACGTCAAACTGAGCTGATTTGGCCTCCGTCCTGAGAATACGAAGCATTCTGTTTCCTAAATATCCAGAAAAGCCGCCCCCACCGCCTGAGCAGCACCAAGTGACATTTAACCGCACCAGCCTTCAGCCAAGAAAACAGATGATCAATACAGGTGAGATTAGAAAACGCAGCTCACAACAAGACTGCAATAAACGAGGTGCTGTAACGTGAGCCCCGAGGCTAAAATAGTAATTAACCCCGCCTCCATCTGCAGGGACACAAAACCACTTACTGCCTTTTGTCCCCCATCGATGACAAACGGGGACAGAAAGGGGAGAACCGTGAGGATTTCAACAAAGACTAGAAAACGAGGGGCAGCGGCAGAGATGAAAGAGGTTTGGGTGAATGTGGTTCTGTCCTCCGATGGAAAAGGGTTCACGGAAAAAACAGATTCATTAAAAAATAAAATAAATAAATAAATAAAAAACAGCAGAGGGCTGTCACTCTACTCCGCACATGTCCAATCTGTTATTTGACTGAAAGGGTTTTTCTCCTGTAATTGGTTCATGAGGTAAACAGCAGAGGGATGTGGGATACAGAGACAGAAAAATCCACATTTGGAATAGAAAAATCCACCTTAACAACAGAAAAATCCACCTTTACAACAGAAAAATCCACCTTTACGATAGAAAAATCCACCTTTAAAACAGAAAAATCCACCTTTCAAACAGAAAAATCCACCTTTAAAACAGAAAAATCCATCTTTATGACAGAAAAATCCACGTTTACAACAGAAAAATCCACCTTTACAATAGAAAAATCCAGCTTTACAACAGAAAAATCCACCTTTACAATAGAACAAGCCACCTTTACAATAGAAAGATCCACCTTTACAACAAAGAAAGCCACCTTTACAAACAGAAAAATCCACCTTTACAATAGAAAAATCCACCTTTACAACAGAAAAATCCACCTTTAAAACACAAAGATCCACCTTTACAACAGAAAGATCCACCTTTACAACAGAAAGATCCACCTTTACAACAGAAAAATCCACCTTTACAACAGAAAGATCCACCTTCACAATAGAAAAATCCACCTTTACGACAGAAAAATCCACTTTTACAATAGAAAAATCCACCTTTACAATAGAAGAAGCCACCCCTTCAACAGAAAAATCCACCTTTACAACAGAAAAATCCACCTTTACGATAGAAAAATCCACCTTTACGACAGAAAAATCCACCTTGACGACAGAAAAATCCACCTTTACGACAGAAAAATCCACCTTTACAATAGAAAAATCCACCTTTACAACAGAAAAATCCACCTTTACAACAGAAAAATTCACCTTTACAACAGAAAAATCCACCTATACACTGACATCCAATGACTGAAACATGAGTTTATTTATATAGAAAAGAGACAATAGACGTTAAATACAGACAAAAAGGAAAATAAACAAAAACAAACCAGGTATCGAATTAGTTGGACACAAAGTTTATGGAAATTAATCCACACTCTTACTATGAATAGAACAGAACAGAACAGAACAGAATAGAATAGAATAGAATAGAATAGAATAGAATAGAATAGAATAGAATAAGTCTTTGTTACAGGACCAATGAAAATCAGTTTAGCATCTGTTTCTTTTCAGTAGTAAACACTTAAAATGCAAAAAGACTGCATAAAAATATCACTGTTTAAAAAGACTGTATAAAAGTCACAAAATTAAACCAAAAAACTAAAGCAAAAAAAAGTTAGAAGCTCTGTTCTGTTTAGCAGCAGATTCTTTAAGTGCAAACAAAAGACTGTATTTAAAAAAACTACAAGATCAAAAATTTCCTCAAAATATACAGTGAAAAAAACTGAAATATACAAAAGGCCAGCTCTGTACCATAAAGAGAAGAAACATAAATATACAATATATAAACAATAAACAAGGTGATAACGAAAAATATCTTTGCATGACAAGACTAAAAACAAGTTGCCTGAGTATGAGCATTGCATATATAATATATATTTTAATATGCATTATTATTATTGCTGTACAAACTAGGTGCATTCATTTTACCAAGCAGACATTTAGTTTTAACCCGTTCCTTCCACCTAATATGTGTTAATTTTCTCCGATTTACTGTTTACTATTGATTTAAAAAGCTTAGATCTGAAGAACCACAAGGACAAAACTGACAAAAAATGACACCTCAGTTAAAATGTAAAAACCTCCAATGTTTTAGCAAGTGTCTACAACAATATAAATTTAGCAGAAAAGGTTATTTTGCGTCATTTCAGTCATTTTTGAACAATACATACATGATTAATGATGGAATGGACCAGTCAAACAGGTGGGAAGTCCCATTAGCTTCCATCACTATTGGTGCTCTCTCATGAACACTGTAAAATAAACTTAACAACTGAATTGCAGAGAATCTTAGCTCCCTGACAAGGTAGAACAAGTTTTCATTCACAAACGTTTTATTGTATAAACTTTTAACTGGTTGGAATGGAGAGTTTAAAAGAATGACTGAAACCAATCTTGGAAATGTGTTAACGCTTTAAGACATAGAACCTTTCCTAAGTGATTTATCGCCATTTATTATAATATAATCATCTGTATTTTGCATTTGCATTATGTATTTTCCTATATTTAACTGTCTATATGTCTGATCATGTAGATGCTCATTAAAACTCAGGCATAACAGTTGTTCCTTTTTCTATTATTCTATTTTTCATATTTTATATTTTTTCCCCTTATGTTTTGTATTATGTTTCTTGTCTGAAATAAACTAAACTAAAAAACTCATAAACAGAAAAAACTGAAAAATAAATAACTTTTTTAAGTAAAATCTCTCATTAACTGAACATAAACCCAGTGTGTCCATCCGCTGTCATTGATCCAATTCCATGGCTTTACTGGTGAATCAATGTTGTAGAAGATGACGGTGTTCCCACAGCAACAACGGAGCCTCTGAACGTCCAAATGGGTCACATTTATATTTACACCAATTATTTACATGTATTTATAGAATTAGTGGAACAACAGGTATGAAACAGTTCAGATCAGTAGATGTTTTTGGTCGACAGCGAACGTTTAGGTCTTTTAGGGTTAACACTTTAATACAATATGGATTTAAATTTGGTTTGACTAATGATCCTTAGTCAAAACCAATCAACTAACACTTCTGTTTAGTCGCAGAAAAACTACTGTATGTTTGCTTTTTTTACTCCACCTTCTCCTTTCAGAACAGACTTTATGTCCTCGTCCGTTTAAAGGATGATGAATTGTGCAGACTCCTTCATCTGAACCGTACCGAGGCCTTTCTCCTGCTGTTATTATTATTAAATAGAGGTAGATAATAGACATAAAAACCTACTTAACCAGTCTGATTTGTCCCAGAGGAGTGAACCTTCAGCAGTATGCACAGCTCATTACTGACTCCATATATCTACACTGCAGCCAGCAACATTTTCTCGAGTACATTTATAAAACTAATGGCTCATTAGTGCAGAGTAGAAGCAGGAACAATGAAGAGGAAGAAGAAAAAAAAAAAGGCCATTCCTCCGACCTCAGGCTGCTGATTCTACCAAACAACCACAGTCACACAGCACAGTATAGTAGATTCAACACAGCAGGATTATCACTGGATAATAAAAGACCATTAGAACCAGCATATAAACAGCAACGACACAGGTAGAGCTACAGATCTATGACAATACAGATGTAAAAATACAAATGGATTCACTGAAACTAAGTGTAGATTTCCATGCATGTGTATGGATGTGTAAGAGGATTTATTTTTGCTTTGTTAATTTTATTTGTATAATTTAACTGGGTCTATATTGTTTCTGTTATTGGGGCTATTATAATGGATCAGCGTAAGGATATGGTTGTTAGAAAAGGTCATGTGACCAGGAGAGTTCAGATGTAAGTGAGCTGTGGATGGCTAATAAATATTCTTCCTGTGGAACTATTCCCTTTCCACATATTGCTTTATCATCCACGACCTCCTAAACTTACAAGTGTTATAGATGTTAGCGTGTTAGCATGTTAGCATGTTTCTGCAACAAAGAAAAAGGACCAATGTGTTCCTGCTTCATAAAACTCTAATGACTGTGTATGTTTTTGAGTCTCAGAATAAATACAAGGTATGAAGATGTTAAACAGCAGTGACATGATGAGCATTTAACCCTTTAAGCACCAGAGTTACAATATCGCAACAAGCAACATAACTGAACAAGAAAAGCACTCGGAGAGTGCAGACCTCCGCCAAGACAGATCTGCCCCCTGTGCGTGTTTGTTTGTTTGTTTGTTTGTTTGTTAGCAAGATAACTCAAAAAGTATGGAGGGATTTTCATGAAATTTTCAGGAAATGTTGTTGGTTA